>NC_092873.1:337418276-337675776 GCF_028372415.1 Notamacropus eugenii | reverse complement strand
CATCCTCTTCCTCCCTCCCCCTTTATTCTTTATTACAAGGAATGGCTTGCTGGTTGGCAGAAGAAAGGTGGATATATTTGGAAAAACAGTAAGTGAATGAATGAATGAACAAATAAATAGAATCATAATTCTAGCCCTAGGGTACCTCAGATGTCATCTAATCCAAACCCCTCATTTTATAGGCGAGGAAACTGAGGCTCAGAGGTCAAATCAACAAATATTTTTAAGTGCTTACTATGTACCAGGTATTGTACTTAGTGCTGAGAATCCAAAAAAGGGCAAAAAGTGGTTCTTCTAAATGGAGTTAAGTGGTTTGCCCACAGTCACACAAGTAGCAAAAGAGGATTTGAACCCAAATCTTCTGACTTCAGAATCAGTGCCCTTTCTTCTGTGCTGCACTAAAGATATTAATTGGTTTTTTTCTTAAATAAATTTTGCCATTTAGGGGGAATTGCTTACTATATTATAATTAACTAAAGTGAAAGATGTTGAGAAATAAAAAAAGGTATAAGGAACCGTTAACTTCCACACTAAGATGCTTCACTTCATATTTAAGTGTAGTAAGCAGCCCAGTGATTCAACTCACCTGTGCATGTCAGGAGCCGTCACCAGCTGATAGTGATGGGGGCAAATCAGGCCTTTGTCAAGATTCGACATGTGCCCAACTCAGATTTGACCTTGTTTGCACCATATTCGCTGCCATTGGAGTGAACTCACTTTGTTAGTCTGGCTTTGTTGACTTGGATTTTAACTTGGTTTTCACTGGAAAAAGTGAATGCATTTATCTGGGAGTAAGTTGTGCTTGAAAATATTCTGTTGTTTTTCAGAGGGTCAGGAAGCCATACCCAGAAGTTTGTAAAGCTATGTTTTACAGGGTTGTTGTGGAAAAAAATGTTTTGTCAATCTTCACTTTCTTTTAAATAATATAATTCATCTTTATGTAGCCCTTGAGCATTGACATAGCACTTTTTCCCTAGTACTCCCTATGAGTTAAGTAGTGCAAGCATTCTTACACCCATTTTACAAGTGAGCAAATTGAGGCCCTGAGAAGGGACGTGACTAATTTGCTCAGAATGATAGAAATAGTGTTTGAATCCAGATTTAAACCATGTGATCTGACTCCCCACTCAATGTTTTCTGACATGCCATCTCCTGGGTGAGCTACTGTTTTTTGTTATTGTTATAACTAAGCAGCATTCTGACTCCTAGACCAATCCTCTGTCTAATCTAGTTGCTTTCTACCATGCCATCCTCACCTTTAATTAGGAAGTACTACCCCTCTTTGACTCTGCTAAGAAATTAAACCTAAGCAGGGAAACAGTAGAAGCAGTCCAAAAACCACTGAAGAGCAGTGTCCAATGACATGGCACAGCTGTGCATGGCTGAGGAACCCTGGAATATGACCACAGTGGACTTATATCAATCCAGAATTGAGGGGAGTGGGAACCAGAGGAGATGCTTTTCTAAAGCTCGAACTGGAATTAGTATCCACAAGCAAAAAAGAAACTAAGAAAAGTATATACAGGTACACAGTATAAAAGGGACTCCTGACTCCCTCAGTCTTTGCGGTCACACTCATACTGATGACAGAAATGTCACCTCTGCTTATCAAGAACAGTAGTGTATGATGCTTCATGAGCAGACAGCAAGCTGACATGTATGGAAGGAGAGCTGAAAGTTGAATTTGGCTAATATAGGGCAGCTCTACAAATTCGTCGTCCACAAACAAAGCCTGGGCAATGGGGAGCAACTTCTTTTTGTGTCTTTGTGTTAATGCCTTTTTTAAAAAAAGATTTAAAGATGTGATTTGCTATAGAATATCATATCTATGAGATCCTGCTTTTAACCCTTCTGTTTTCATCAAGGATATCCTCAATTCATATGTAGATCACCCTCATAAAAATTTTGTAAAGAAAATGGTTAGTAGTTAACTGATGTACTCTTGAACACCTTTTCCCCCCAGGAATGATATCATCTGTGATTTTTTTCTAATTATTTCCAGATTTTCTAGTGATATATGTAGCTGTGGATCCCAGAACACCACAATCTGCAGAATCAAAATTGCAAGTCCCCCAGTAGGCAATAGATAAATATATAAAAACGGATTATAGCGTTTTGTCAATGAGACAATGAATATAAAAGATTTCACCTAGGAGAGACGGACTGGCCCTGCCCCAGACAGTCTTCATGCTGCATGCATATAAAAAGACATAGATTAGAGGAAGACTGAGAAACATGGCTGCAGGTACAGGTCTAGAGCATGGCAATGGGACAGGTCCTCAGACAGCACAGTTAATTCTAGACTCTGTAAGTCTCAGGCTCTCAGCCTTTTTATCAGTTATGCTGACCAAGAGCCAGAGCTTATGGGTGGGACCAGATCAAGTGGTAAGGGCAAGAAAGCAATCAACAAACATTTATTAAGCACTTGCTGTATGCTAGATACTATGCTAGGTGCTGGAGATGCAGATTTGCAAATGAAACTGTTCCTATCCTCAAGGAACTTCTGTTAAATGCATCTGCCTTGCAGTGTTCTAAGAATCAAATGAAAAATCTTTATGAAATTAATAAAGTGCTCATTGCAGCATCTGGCACATAGTGCGTGCTATATACGTATTTATTCCCTTTGCCATATTCTGTTAAGTGAAATAACATGTACATATATGTACAAATATGGCATGCAAAATAAATACAAGATAATTTGGAGAAGAAAGTACATTAGCAGCTGGGGGATGGATCAGGTAAGGCATCATGTAGAAAGTGGTGTTTGAGTTGAGTTTTGACAGTAACAAGGGATTCTAAGGCAAGGAAGTACAAAGTTGGATTCCAGGAACAGAATATGTTCATCCTTCATTGCCAAAGAAGACCATGCCATCAGAGAGAAATAATGACATGACTTGCACTTGGGGATTGATAGGATGAAAATTGTGCTCTGGTGTCTGTGGGATGTAGTGAGACCCACTGGAAGGTTTTTTTGAGGTGAGAGGCAATGAAGGCCATGTGAGTGGGGTGGGGGATGGGACATACGCGAGAGATGTGAAAATATAAATGCCAAGATTTGGTGCTGATTAGATGTGTAGGGTGAGGGAGGGTCAAAGATAACACTGAGGTTATGAACTTAGGTAACTGAAGAGAAAAGAGTGCCCTTAACAGAAAGAAGGAAGGTGAGAAGAAAGGCGGATTTGAAGGAAAAGGTCAATAAAAGCAGTACTTTTCCAAAGGATGAGCGGTGACCCGAGGCCATGGCAATCCACCTGGGGCTGTGGTCGCTCTCCTGCCTCTGGTGCAGTGAGACCTTTCCCCTGCCCCTTCTTGAGGCTTTTCTCCAGCCCAGCCTTTCCCATGAGGTCTGCATTGTAAACAGAAATTAAACAAGCTGAAACTTGGGTCAAGAGCTGAGGGAAAACAGAAACAGGACAGAATTAAAAACCTCTCTGACAGGCAAGAGTGAACAAGCTCCAGTGCATTTTGCCTTCCTCCAGCTTGTTTACCAATAGGCCTATGGCTCTTTGTCTGGTTTCTGTACTTTGTTGAGTTTGCAGTGTGTTTCTTGTCCTCTCTCTGCCAGGAAAGAAAGTCTCGCTTAAGAACATGGCAAAGTGGGTACGATTTTCCTTTTATTCCAGTGGGCAACCGAAGGAAGTCAGGAATTCCATCTGTAAGGCAGGTTCCTAGAGGGAATTGGTTCTCATAAAGACGGCTCAGGCAAGGAGGGCAGAAACCCATGGAATATGATAACTTCAGCTCCCTGGTCCCCTTTGGGGGCAAGCCCATTCAGGAGAACCACAGGGATTCAGGTTCCAACCTCATCCAAGAAAAATTGTTTCAGGAAACTGAACAAGTCGGGTGCCAGTAACTTAATCAGCAGGAAAACAAACATGACTGCATTAGGCTACTGAAGCCTGGGGAGCTGGGAGGCAGCTATAGATGTCTGTGGCCCTTTTTACCCCCTTTGCCTGCAGCAAGCACATGCAAATCAGGTTTTGTGGGAAAGTCAAGGAGGCTGGGCCACCACAGGTCACGAGAGGGAGTAAGGAGCCACTGAGGATTTTCTCATGAGGCCAAGTGGTGGGATTAGAGAATGTGCAGCCTATAATGGAGCCTTTGAGGTAGGGGGGAATGAAGCCAAACTTCTTACTTCTCACTGTAAGGTAACTCAGTGTTCATTCAGTTCTGTAGGCATTTTTAAGTGTTTACTGTGTGCAAGGCACTGTGCAAATCCCTCCCCCCCCCCCCGAAGCACCCCCACTTTAGGGACAGGAACCAGGAGCAAGCTCAGCCAAAGCAGTTCAGATAGATAGCTCTTACTGTTGCATCTTTACTTATTTGCTTCCTTATCGTATGTGGGACATACATGTGCTTAACGAACAGGACCCAACACTGTGATACCTCAACCATATACATTGTAACCACTCAGCGCCAAGACACTAGGATGCCTCTACCTTGTGCCTTCTACCGTCTCCCAATCTCCTCACCAAAATCACCCTTCTCATTACATGATCTTCTCATGCTGACTTCTCTCACCATAACCCTCAACTCTCTTTAACACATGATGCCCTATCAGCACCAAGGCCAGTCTTTAAGACCCACCATCCATCACCCTATACCAGTAATCTGCCCAGTTATAGAGCAGTGAGATCATGGGATCATTGATTCAGATCTGAAAGAGCCTAGAGAGGCAATAAAATCTACCACCAACCCATTCTACAGGTGAAGAAACTGAGGCACAGAGAGTTTAAGTGACCTGTGTAGCAAGAGTCACACAGCTAGTAAAACTCCAAGGAGGTGGAGTCTGGTCTTCCTGACTCCAAGTCCAGTGCCTTTATCCCATATGTCACATTGCCCCTTGGCACTTCCACTCATATAGAACTCCAATTACTGCCCTCCCCACTTTCCTACACAGAGAGGAAGCTCTCTATAGCTAAGAAGGGCAGCCCCTGTATATCTGTTGCTTCTTCACTCCAGTAATCCCCCGAACTCCAGTCTTCTTAATTTTGTTTATATTTTCCATGTGGGTAGTTCATTTTTACAAAGATTACAAAGAAACTAGTCACACACTCCATTTTCTTCAATAGAAAAGTTATCAAAGTACTTCAGTATTTCAGTTACCCACTTTTAATACTTTGAATATCCAAAGGTATTTAGGTTGGTTTTCAGTAATGATAATAAGTATCATAAATTGCCATGACTGAGAAAAACAATTTCATTGCCAGGTGGCTAACTTTCTGGCCATGATTCTCCATGATTAGCTAAGCTGGTCCTTAGAAAACATACGAGTACAGGACCATTCTCAAAGCCTTCGCAATATGATAGAACCTACCAGATCTCATGCCCCAGTGGCATGACCCTTAACAACATGGGTCATTTCTACTGCGCAATGAAACATCAGAGTAGTACTTTGTGCAGTAGGACTCTGATGTCCCTCTTATAATGAACATCAAGAAATAAAACAGGAAGCTGTATTTTTTGCAAAAGTATTCACTGCAAAAATGAAGGCGATCTAGGGCAGAACCCAGGTCAAGGAGGGACTCTCTACGGATAATGAGGTCTTCCTCAAAATGTTCCCATTTATAGATGATACTATATTGATTGTGTTGGGGCATTGTATAGCCTTTTGGAAACAATTTGTGATCACTTATAGGAGTTTGGCCTTGCAATGCATACAATAAAGACCAAGTAGATGAAGAATGTCTGTTGCCCAGATTTCAAATAATTTGGATGGACACCCTATGAAGCTTGTCTAACAATGTATATCTGGGACAGAGAGTACAGATGGGCAGTGAACTTGGCCTAGAATCAAAAGAAAGGAAGAGAGTAAACTGGATTCCTCTTGGAAAACTGCATAGCTCTTTTGCAGACCTCAGTGTCCCAGTAAAAGCAAGAACCCATCTTTTCAACACTAGTGCTTTACTATATAGCTGTATGTTAGAGACCAGTGGAATACTACTGCCTTCCAAGAAATAAAAATTAGTATCACACAGAGGACAATGTTAAGACACATGGTGAATATGAGCAGCCTGCATGAGAGAACTAATGAGGAACTCGAAAGAATGGGACTAAAGAATTAGATAACAGAATGGGAAGATGGACTGGTCAGAGAGAGAGAAAAAGGGACAACAGGAGCAGAGTGGCCCCTGGCACCCTCATGATGTCAGGCATAAGCAAGGAATGCCTCAGGCACATTGGGTGGACCCTCTGTTTGGAACTTTTGGAGGAACATGGACAAGCTTCTCACAGGATGACCAGCTTGGATGCTTTGAAATCTGCATCATTGGAAGGAACTCCCAAAGCAATGAGATTGCAGAGCCATCTGAATATCTGTACTACAGGCATACCTTGTTTTATTTTACTTTGCTTTATTGTGCCTTTTTTACAAATTGAAAGTCTGTGGCAATCCTGCATCCAGCAAATCTCTCAGTGCCATTTTTCTAAGATGTAATCATATTGTGTTTCTGTGTCACGTTTTGATAATTCTTGCAATATTTCAAAGTTTTTCAGTATTAGGATGCCTGTTATAGTGATCTATGGTCAGTGATTTTTTTGTTGTTACTGTTGTCATTATTTTGAGGTGTTACACCCATATAAGATGGTGAATTTGATCAATAAATGCTATGTGTATTCTGTCTGCTCCACAGACCAGTATTCCCCATCTCCCTCTTCTTGAACTTCTCTATTCCCTGACATACAACAATACTGAAATTAGGCCAATCAACAACCCCACAAGGGCCTTTAAGTGTGCGAGTGAAAGGAAGAGTCAATGGGCAAACTTCATTATGGTCTTACTTGAAGAACTTGCCCCAACCACCACAGCCTCCAGCCCAGCTCAGTTGTCCCTTCTCTGAACCATACAATTGGTAGCTTGTTAGTCTATCATCCTCTCCTGTGCCTCCAGAGGTCCTGCTCTCGGAAGCTACTGCCTCCTTTTCCACCTTCCTCCCTGTCTGTATCTGTGTCTATTTGGAGAGTGCCTCTGCTCCCTCAACTGTGCCTGCAGCTGTATCTAACTAACTCTTCAAGTGCTGGATGCAGAGTCTCTTTCTGGGCAAATGGCTAGATGCCGTAGCAGATGGATATTGCAAAGCCCCTCTGCAGGAGTCTCTCCCATAGGCTGTTCCTGGCCTGGACTAAATAGAACTGATGAACTCTTGAGCTGCTTAGCCAACTACCAAAGGGAATAGCTTTTCTTCTTTAGGCATGCTTGCTTCTTTGCTAGATACCATGGCTGATGGGGGAGAAAATGAGACAAAATCCCTTCTCCCTACTGAAGAGGTAAGAAGTTAGGTCCTTATCTGAATTCTGACTTTCTCTTCCACTGTCTCCAACTCTCAAACTTAATGGGCTAGCAAGGCTTAGTGATTTAAAACCCTCAAGGACAACTTTCAGCTTCACTAATGATATTGTCCCTTTCAATTCAATCGTAGAGATGTTCATATTCTTTAAGGGATCAGTGGGTGTATAATACCTTGTTAGCACATTAACACCAAATCATATGATGACATTATCATGAGCTAGGGTGGAGGTAACCAAATCTTCCCTCCTTACAGCTGGAAATGTTGTCGATTTCTCCTTAGCTGCAAAGTGGATAAATGCTCATTCCACTGTTCCTTTTTTCTTTTCTTTTTTTCTCTGATTAATAATAATTATGCTACCCCTAAGAAATACTGTATTAAGAGACCATCAGTTTTTCTTATTATAACTTGGTTATAAAAATTTGCTGCAGGCTTAAACTTGCACTCAGGGGGATATTTCAATAGAAAGGAGTCCCCCTGCCCCCTTCCTGAAGCATACAATCTGTAGGAACATTTACCAACATAAAGCAGGGGTTTTCATTGGTGCATGCTTTTGAGAGAATCTGCTGTTGGTGGAAACTCACAAACATTTTGAGAAAAACACTAGAAATAAACAGGAAAAAGATGGAGATGTAACAAAAAGGTTTTTGCAAACGTTCCCAGCTTTTGTGCCTGGTGAATCACCTGGAATGGCTGAACAGAGGTGTTCAGGACCCCAGGTGGTCATCTCATCCAGTCACCTGCCTTATAACTACTACCAAACATCTGGGGAATGAGTCCTCTTTCCAGCTCTTTTCTACTTGTGAAAAAAAATGATCCCAGTAAGATCTCCTTAAGGGGAGAGAAAGCATTCAGAGCTCCCAGCCCAGAGCAATGTGAGGGATTGGAAAAGAGATGGAAGGTATTTGCCCTCTGGGCAATGACAGTCTAATTGGAGAGACAGGAGGTGGGGGAGACTAGAGAATTATGAATCAGCAGCACACAAGCAAGTACAAATTAGTGGAGTTCCCAGTAAGGAAATAAATGCTGAGTGATCAGAGAGTATAAGGATTGTCTGGCTCTCTACTTCATCATTTTTTTTTTTCAAAAACATACATACTTTTTGTACATTCTAGTTTCAGGGGTTTTTTAATCTTTTAAATTATTTTTTGTTTTTGAATCAGATTTATTTCCAGACGTATCCTTCGCTTACTCATTGAGCCATCCAGCCCATATAAGAAAGATTAAAAAGAAAGGAAGAAAAAAAAAAACAGTTCAAGAGAACCAAGCCAGGGAGGCAAGTGGGTGAGGCTTCCTGGCCTGATTCCTACTCCTTCATCACACATTTGCTGTTCAGGATGTCAAGGACATGAAGGTTGTAGAGGAGCCCAGCGGTTCATTCTTATTCTCTCTCTCTGTCTCTCTCTTCCTCTCTCTCTCTGTCTCTCTCTTCCTCTCTCTCTCTCTCTCTCTTCCTCTCTCTCTCTCTCTCTCTCTCTCTCTCTCTCTCTTTCTGTCTCTCTCTCTCTCTCTCTCTCTCTCTCACACACACACATGCACACACACATACACACACCTCAGCAAAAGAAATCTGAAGAGAAACAGAACTAAAGAATCATAAAAAGAAAGCCAGAACTCAGTAGAGGATGGGAGGAAAATTCACAAAAGGAAAACCTTCACAAACTGTGGTAAATGTACCAAAAACTTCTAGCCCTGAAGAAGGAGCTACACTGATGGAAAATAAGTAAACAAAAGAATATACTGAATGTGATGAAAAAAATACTGTGTATCAAGAGAAATCCAAGAGGTAATCCAAGATACCCTTCCCATCTCTCCCCAAAACCCTGTATCTGCTGCAGCTACAAGCAGAACCTTAGCGGGAAAGCATAGTTTGGCCACAGGAACTACAAAAATGGCTGGAAGAAATTAAACAAGATTAAAAATTAAGTAAGAATTGACAGTGCTCTGGAAGGAAATTGGAGAGAGAATAAGTAACTTAGAATGAAATATGGAAAAAATTTACCCAAGAAATAAATTCTCTGAAAAACAAAAAAGAATGATCAGATTTCAAGGATGCCACTAGATAATAAGAACTATTAGTACAAAATGAAAAGATTTTTGAAAAAAAAGGAAAATATAAAGTATCTACTATTAAAAAAACAATTGACCTAAAAAACAGGTTATAGAGCAATAATCTAAGAATCTTTGGACTCCTTGAAAATAGTATCCAAACAGAAAAAAACCTAAATTCCATGTTTCTTGGAATCATTTTTTAAAAATACATTAGAACCAGAGGACAAAGTAAAAATAGAAAGAATTCACTGATCACCTTCTGAAAGAAACCTCCAAACTAAAACATCTAGGAATGTCATAGCCAAACTCCAGAGTTTCCAAGTCAAAGAAAAAATACTGCAAGCAGACATACAGAAAGATTTCAAGTATCAAAGGACCACAGTCAGAATCACACAATACTTAGCAGCAACTTATGTAAAGGAAAGAAAATTTCAATATATGATTCCAAAAGGTGAAAGATAAAAGACTTCCAACCAAAAATAACTTCCTCTACCAAGCATAATCCTTTAGGGGGAAAAATGAAACTTTTAACAAAAGACTTGCAATCATTTCTGATAAAAAAGCTAAAGCTGAGTAGAAACTTAAAAATACAAACATGGAGGCAAGAGAAACCTAGGAAGGTAAATACATGTAATCAATTGGAATGTACTGAAAGATGATGAAGTTCTTAATTATTTTATGGAAAGATGTGTCCCTCCAGAATCCAACTATCAAGGGTCATAGAGGAAATGAGCAGTAAATATTATTGGTGGAAAACTGAATTGGTCCAGTTATTCTGGAAGGCAGTTTGCAATTATGCTAAAAAAAAAAAAATGACTAAAATGTTTGGACATTTGAGCCAAAGATCTCACAAGGAACTGATGTGGCTTTGTTCTGTTTTGTTGGTTTTAAAAGAAAAAGAAAGGACAGGGAAAAGGAGTATGCTAGGGAGGAGATGAGAAAGAGGGAAGAATTTATTTCTCATAATTCAGGTATGTGAGAAGAATATGCAAACTTAAGGAATCACTGAAAGAGCAATTAGACAAAGGAGACTTGAATGCACATGAGTTTGATGTAAGGAAACTTTCAGCTCTTCAAGAATACAATTAGGACTGGAAAGAGGGAGAATTGGGACTTAAGAGGGGGAGGGAAGGTTGAAGAAAAGAATATTCACATGTAGAACAAAGAATCATAAGGAAGCCTAGCAGAGACCTACACCTAAAAAGAACTTCAAGAGGATTCTGCAAAGTAAGAAAAGAGCATCCAGTAACCTAGAGCTACAAATTAGACCTTTACTATATGTATATCCTACGAGGATGTGAAGACCTCTCCTGTTGGAATGGGAAGATGAGAATGATTTGTTCCAATGCTATGAAGGCAACTGAAGCAGACACAGTGGAGTGCTTAGCGTTTAGTCAGATATCGAAGATGCCAACATCATCCATTATATCCCAGGCCATCCTGATTTTTGTCTTGCCATTGGACTTCCATGACTCTGGAAGAGAGAGTGAGACCAATGACTTTGTGTAGCTCTGCCTCACTTAAATATGATTCAATCACAAGACAAGATATCACCCTGTGATGTCATTGGTCCTCTTTGAAAACAAAGGACAAAAAACAACAATCCTACATGTGTGACGCTTCCATTGTACTCTGAATTTGAACCCAGTATTCTGTGGTATCCATGTGTAGTTTTGGGAGAATGTGCTTTAGACTTTTATACTGATTGTTCTTACTATAGAACATTTGTCAATAAATATCATTTTTAAAAGCTCATTTAGTCTACCTGATAATGTGTAACATACCATGTAGGGGTTTATGACTGACAAAACTAGAATCCCCAGTCCCTTAGGGTGACCCCTAGAAATCTGAGGGGAAAAGTAGTTAGTCACTCTCTACCTAACTGAACCTGTTAGTCTAATTCTAACTGTAAGAGTGAGCCCAGAGGGTGGTGCTACAAATGTGATCCAATCACCTCTCCATAATACTGAAGATAAACCAGGGTGGGCATATCTTGGCAAAGGGATGATAGACTAGAAAGGCATTCACAGACATGGCCAGTGATTTATTTTGCTTAACTATGCTTATTATTATAATGGAGGGCTTTGGGGAAGGGTGGAGGGAGGAGGAGATGTGTAGGGAAGATTGGGGCAGCCATGATAGTTACATAAAAAAGGGAGGAAGAAAAAATAGGACCAATTAAAAAGTTATTAAATATACAGAAGAGAACAAAAGAAGGTTCAGCAGAGGATCAGATAAGCAATGAAGAAAATACATGTTGAATTTAGTATATACTTTTTAAAAAGCTGAGTAAAATTTCACTGTCATACAGAATCTTCTTTTACTATTCTTTATATAAAGAAATTTTCATGTCTGTTGACATTTGTCAGGTTCATAATAATATTTTTAAAACCTAACACATCATCCATGTCTGACAGTATATTCCACACCCATCTATCACCTACCTTTGCAAAGACTAGAGGGAGGTATATTTTTTTCAACTCTTCTCCTGAGCCAAGTACTTTTTTAGTTTTCCTGTTCTTTTCATTTACATCATTATAATCATTGTGTATATTATTTTCCTTGTTATAAATACCTCATTAACTGACACTGCATCAGTTCATCTAAATCCCCATGCTTCTCTGACATCTTCAAAGTAGTTGTTCCTTATATTTCATTACATTCATGTGCTAAAATTTGTTAGCTATTCCTTTATGGGTATTTACTTGTTTCCATTCTTTTACTGCCGTATGAAGTACTGTCGTGAATATTTTGATGTGCTTGAGACCATTCTGGTTTTGACCTCCTTGTATTATGTACGCCATCATCTTTCCACTCAAACCTTCTTTCCTCCCAAACTTCTCTCTCATTTCACCATCTTCCCAATCCCTGAGGCTTAAAAACCTAGGCATTACCCGTACTTCCTCATTCTTTCTCATTCCCCCCTACCCAATCTGTTGTCATGATCTGTCAATATTACCGTTGTAATATCTCCAGAATATGTCCCCTTCTGTCCTCTAACACTGCCATGATCTCATCACCTTATGCCTCAACTATTGCAAGAGCCTATCAATTGTTCTCACTACCAGAAGTTCCTCTCACTCCTTCTCATTCCCCACCCCACCCCCTCTCTGCTCCAGTCCATCCTTCCCTCACCTGTGAAAGTGACCACGTGTCACCTACCTGCTCCAGTGGCTCCTGGAACCTTCAGGATAAAATATAAAATCACCTGTTTGAGTTTTCATAGCCTGTCCTCTGCTTCCCATCCACGTTCTCTGTGATCCAGTAACATTGGCTAGTTGCTTGAACAAAATGCTCCATCTCCCAAATCAGCGGTTTTTCACTGGCTGTCCTAAATGCCTACAGTGCTCTCCCTCCTCGTCTCTGCCTCCTAAGCACACACACACACACACACACACACCCGCTATATTATATATAGTATATGCAGTATTATATATATAGACATACACATATGTACTATAATATAGACATGCGCACACAAAACTTTTTGTACATAGTTGTTTGCCTCTTGTCTCACCCACTAGATTTTGAGCTCCTTGAGAGCAAAGATTATCCTTGCTTTCTTTGTATTCCCAGTGCTTAGCACAATGCCTAGCACACAGTAGGTGCTTAATAAATTTATATCATCTAACTGCCTGACAGTGAGATCTTTGACTCCAAGTCTAAATGTTTTAGTCACTTTTTAGCATAATTACAAATTGTCTTCCAGAATGATTGAACCAGTTCACTCTTCCACCAACAGTATGTTATTGTATCTATCTTTCCATAGCCCCTCCAATATAGACTTTTTATTTTTTGTAATCTTAGCCAGTTTACATATTGTAAGGTGAAACCACAGAGTTGTTTTGATTTTTGTTTCTCTATTATTAGTAATTTGGAGTCATCTTTGATATGGTTGTTAATAGTTTGCTGTTCTTCTGAGAACTATTTGTTCATAATCTTCGACCACTTACCATTGGGGAATGATTCTTGGTCTTATCTGTTTGTTCTAATTGCCTCTGTATCTTGGATATTCGACCCTAATCGGAAATATTCAGTGCAAAGATTTCCTGCCCCCTCAATCAATAGCTCCCCTTATCCTCACTACACTGTTTTGCTAGTGCAAAATATCTTTCAGTTTCTTGTAATCAAACTGCTTTATCTTTTGTGATCAATTTTATCCCTTTGCCTAGTCAAAAGTAATAGTATTTCTGGCTTGGAAGGAGCCACAGAGATCATACCTGCTCATTCCTGGACAATAATCTTGTCTACAGTGTAATTGATAAAGGGTGACCCAACATCTTGTTAAAGACATCAAATGAGAGAGAACCCTCTGTTTTCCAAAGCAACTCATGCCAACAAGTGGTTTCTTATAACAAGCCTAAATTTACCTCTTTACAGCTTCCATCCTTTGTTCCTTGTTCTGCTTTCTGAATCTAAAAAAACCAAATCAAATCCCTCTTCCATGTTACAGTCCTTCAGATACTTGAAGATACTATCACATTCCCCCAGGTTTTCTGTCCTCTATTCTCAGTATCCTTACCTCTTTCAGCTGCTCCTGATGTGCTGTGATCTTGAGAGTCTTTGCCGTCCTGTTCACCCTCATCTTGACACTCCCCAGCTTATTCTTCAGCCCTTCCTAAATGGTGATATTAGAAGTGTGCACAGTACTCCATATATAGTCTGGTTGAGGCAGAGTACAACAGGACTATCCCTCCTTACTGCTTGATCCTTTTTGGATTCAGCCTAAGTTTACATTACTGCCTGGCTAGGAGGCACAGTAGATAACGGAATGGTGGGCCTTGGAGTCAGGAAGACTCATCTTCGTGAATTCAGCTCTGACCTCAGAAACTTACTATAGCTGGGTTACCTTGAGCAAATCATTTAACCCTGTTTGTCTCAGTTTCCTCATCTGTAAAATGAGCTGGAGACCACTCCAGTACGTCTGCCAAGAAAACTCCAAATGGGATCTGGGAGAGTAGGACACAACTGAATGACTGAACACAGCAGCAACAAAAAAGTTTACACCAGACTTCTTTATTGCTATAACACACTGTTGACTCATATGGAGCTTGCACCCCAGACTATTAAGGGACAAATTACTATCTGTCTAACTGTGATGTTCCCATCTTTTAGTTGTGCCATTTTTTAACCCAAGTATAAACATTTATCCCTCTTAAATTTCATCATATTAAATTCACCCCAACACTTGGACTTTTCAAGACCCCATTCTGAATTGTATTATTGTTTAAGTCCATATCTTTCCATCTGTTTCATAAGAACAAGATACTTATTTTAATTTGTTGCTAAAATCTCACTAAATTATTTCTAAAATAATACCTTCACCTACTAGTTTAGTAACCTAGTCAAAAAAGAAAATGAGATTAGTCTACAATGATCCATTCTTAGTGAAGCCAATCAGTTTCCCTTTCTACATGTTCACCAACCATCTCTCTAATGATCCATTTTAGAATATTCCCAGGAATCAAAGGCAAGCATATATTCCTTTGGTTGGAAGATTTTTCTCTCCCCTCTTGGAAATTAGGACATTTGCCCCTCCTCGGTCTTGGGCCACCTCTCCCATCTTCCACAGTTTTCATGAATTATTAACAATAGCTCTGCAATCACATCTACCTGCTTTTTCAGTACCAAAGGATGTAGTTCTGGGCCAGGTGACTTGAATTCCTCAAAAAGCAGCAAGATGCTCTCTTAATTTCTAAAATGTTTATATAATTCAAGTTTATATTATTTTCAGTTCTGAATTCTTGCCCTCTGTTATCCATTGAGAAAGCAAGAAAAACAAAACAAAATAAATTCCTGCTTTAACCATGTCAAAAAGAAAAGAAAAAATAAACTTCATTCTATACTTTGAGTACATCAGCTCTCTATCTGGAGGTAGATAATATGTTTCATTGTGAGTCTAGTTGGTTATTTTGTTAATGAAAGTTCCTAAGTCTTTCAGAATTGTTTTACAATATTGTTGCTATTGTAGGAGTTGTTCTCGTGGTTCTTGCTTCACTTTACGTCAGTTCATATAGTCTTCCAAGGTTTCTCTTGGACCTCCCCCTTCATCATTTCTTGCAATACAAAAGTGTTCCATCACATTCATAAACCATAATTTGTTCAAACGTTGTTCAACTGATGGACATGGTGCTCTCTTACTATGCTTGGCCATCAGCTCCCTGTTAGCAATTTCTGTCCTGCTATTTCTAGTGCAGAGATTATTCTCTCTGAGAAGAAACAAACTGAGAATTGGATGGCTCTGCTTTCTCTTGCTGTCAGTTATTTCTTCCACCGTCTTTCTTCTAAGAGAGCCTAATGCTGTCTTGTTTTTGTCCTTAGCTTCCCTCACCAGGCTCTGCTCATTCTGAACCTTACTGCTTTTGACACTCTTATTATAGGACCATGCCACATTACTATAGTCATTTTCATATATGACCTTACTTTCATGTTCTGTATGTTTCTTTTAAAAAATTGGAACTGGTTAATGAATTCTCCAAGCATCCTCATTAGTCACTTCAGAAAAAAGCCCATTTTTCCCTCCTTTTTGGGACCAGTATTCTCCACATCTTCAGAATTTCATTCTTAAGCATTTCCTTCCTGATCTTACCTGTAGAATTTAAGTCCTTGGAATATAAGTCCATCCCTCTTCTGAACCCTTTGATATCTACCCTCTTTTACAGGAAGTCTTTTCTAATCCCTCCTAATTTGTGTGCCTTTCTTCTCTTAATTATTTCCTATTTATCCTATATATAGCTTGTTTTGTATACATATTTGCATGTTGGCTCCCCCATTAGATTGTAAGCTCCTTGAGGGTGGGGACTATCTTTTGCCTTTTTTTTTTTTTTTTTTTTGTATTCCAGAACTTAGTATAGTGCTGGCACATAGTAGACACAATAAATGCATATCGCTTGATTGATTATTCACTTTACCCAGAACTACAGTGCACATGAGACTTTACTTTGCCTCCCCATCCCAAACTCTAGGAGGATGTGGTCTTTCCACCCCAATCTTTCCACCATTAATTGCTCTTCTTTGGCTCTAACTATTCTGCCAGTTCTGAATCCACTTAATTTTACAACTGTCTAGCCCACATCTCTCCATCTTCACTACAGGAATCACAATGAGGTGCTTAGCCAAATGTTTGGATAAAGTCTAGGTAACTTATATCTTCTGTAATCCCCTAATATGTCAGTTTAGTAACCCTGTCAGAATTAATCTGATAGGACCTTTTTTTTGTTAAAGCCATGCTTTTCCATATGTTTATGAACTATGTCTTCAACTACATATCCTAGAATTTTGCTGAGATTAGACATCAAACCCACTTTTCTGTTGTTTGCAGACTATATTCTCTTCTCTTTTTTGAAAATTAAGACATTTGCCTTTCTCCAGCTCTGCAGTACTTTTTCCAGTCTCCATCAAGACAGGGTCTTAGGATCACATCTATTCGTTCTTTCAGGATCCTAGGATGCTAGTCAGGTGGGCCCTGCAGGTGCTGCTTCCTTACTGCTTCTTTACAAAATATGTGATGCCTGAACACTTAGTGTGTGACAGCTGAAAGCCCCAAATGTAGCAATGTTCATGTCCAGATGGACCCAAAGAAGGGAAGTAAGATGCCAAATAGAGTCACAAAGCTGATTAAATCCAGAGCTGGAAGCTGATGCTGTGAAAGACACATTAGCACTAGATTCAAGTCCTAGCCCTTCACCTTAGTTAAATTATTTCTGAGGACTAATTGAGGATTTGCTGCAAAAAAAAAAAAAAAAATTGAATTTCCTTCTCTTTTCAGGACCTGTGGGAAATTGCCCAAAGATACCGTATATTTGTGAAGTCCTCAGCCCCTGTGTGAGATAGTATAACCTAATCTGTTTAACTGATTTTATTTCATTCATACCTGACTCATCTTAGTAGCTTTAAGAGCTTGTAGCATCAGGAATATCTGGATAGATCAGTTGGTGGATCTCTGTTTTACCTGGTTGTTATTTTTAACCTAGTTCTTTGAATGGTCATGTGGAGGCTTGCTTAAAGAATTGTCTCATTAAGAAAGATGGAGGGTAGTCTGAGCTAACGATTGAATTGGTATTCTGCTGGTCTATGAGCTATGTGACCTTGGACCAATCACTTAACTCCTCGATAACTTCTTCCAGTTGTCAAATGGGAAGAACCTTTTCTTCCTTGCCTTATAAGGATGGTGTTATAGAGTCATGGGAGAGTGCATCTAAACCAGTCCTCTGTTTGGCATTTGAAGGCTTTCACAGTCTGACTCCAAGCTCTCCTACCAGTCTGATTTCACCTCACTCCTCCTCACACCCTCAACATTCCAGCCTAATTAGTCTACTTGAGCTTCCCATGCACAACATTCCATCTCCTGGCTTAGTCCGGGCTATCCCCTAAGCCCAGAGCACACCTCCCCCCTTCATCTCTGCCCTTTGGAATCCTGGGCTTCTTGCGAGGCCCAACTGAGTAGCCACCTCCTACAAGAGGCCTTCCTTACCCCACCCTCCAGGTGGAGGACAACTTTCAGAAATCATTTTGTATTTATTTCTTGTATATCTTATGTTTCCTTATTTATGGGCTTTTCCTCTCTGTCTCTGCCCCCCCTCCATCCTCCCACATTAACAAATGCTGGTCAGATTTCCTCATTTTATACTTGTAACTGAGGCCCACAGAAATTAAATTAAATTAAATGCCCAAGATTGCATAGCTAGTTAATGGAGGAACTGGGATGTGGTGAACTGGAAAGGGTGCTGGAGGCAGAGGGCTTTGATCTCAGTCTGCTGGTTCTGCTCATGTGCCTGTCTCTGTGGCCTTGGGTAAGTCATTTCACCATCCTAGGCCTCAGTAGTCTTATCTGTAAGATGAGGGCATTGGGCTACATGCCTCTGTGGTTCCTTGCAGCTCTAAGTCTGTTATCCCATGACTAGAATCCAGGTTTCCAGGTTCCCAGTTTGGTGTCTTCACTACAACTAGCTATAGTGTCACACAAAATCCCTGGCACTTTAATTAGTTGTCAAAAGAGTTATTATCCTAATATGCAAATAAACCATTCCTCTGTCTTTTGACCCCTCATTGTGAATGTGGGTGAAGTGCTGAATAGGTCAGCAGGTAAGCCCAGTGCCACCAATTTGGAGAAGTTATCAAATAACCTAGGATTTTTTTTTTTTTGCTCAGATTGAAGTCATGTCAGGGAAGATGGTGTGTGCCTTTTTTCTTCTGTTTGTAAGTTCTGGTGTTGCAGAGAACGTTCCTCAGTTCCTGTTGGTGGTGGTGGTGATATTTTGTTGTTGTTCTGTGCATTCTGTCTGAGCTTCAACCATTACAGAGCTTTGGAGAATATTCTTAAGGTTGTTATCAGCCAAATATCTATCAGTCAGTAAACATTTATTTGGCACCTATTATGTGCCAGGCAATGTGCCAAATACTAGTAATGATAAAAGAAGCAAAGACAATCCCTGCCTTTAAGAGGTTCTCCATCTACGTACAAGCTATATAAAGGAAAAAGAGTAAAGGAAGTAAATAAGAGAGGGAAGCTGCTAGAATTTAGAAGGAATTGGAAAGGGCTTCCTATTAGAAGATGGGATTTTGGTTGGGACTTCAAGGAAGCCAAAGATGCCAGGGGCAGACATGAGAAAGGAGAATATTCCAAACATGGGGGACAGCTAGAGAAAATTCCCAGAGCACAGAGATGGAGTGTCTTGTTTATGGGACAGCAAAAAGGCCAGAGTCTTTAGATGGGAGAGTACTTATGTGGAGAGTGAGGTGTAAGAAGACTGGAAAGGTGGGAGGGTGTTAGGTTAAAAAGGGCTTTGAAGGCCAAACAAAGGATCTTTTACTTGATCTAAAGGTAGGTGATAGGAAACCATTGGAGTTTATTGAGTGTGTATGTGGTGGTGGGGTTGGGAGTAACATGGTTAGACTTGTGTTTTAGGTTGGGGAGAAACTTGGGGCAAGCTGATCCACCAGCAGGCTATTACAATAGTCCATGTGTGAGATGAGGAGGGCCTGCACTAGAGTGGTGGCAGTGTCCGAGGGAGCGTATTTGAGAGATGGTACAGAGATGAAGTCAACATTGACAGACCTTGGGAACATATTGGATATGAGGTGGGAGGAGGAGGCAGTAAGAACTAGTGAAGAGTCAAAGATAACACTTAGGCTGCAAGTCTGAGGGACAGGGAGAATGGTGATAACCCTCTTCAGTAACAGGGACAGCAAGAGGAAGAGACAGTTTTAGGGAGAAAGATAATTAGTTCAGTTTTGAATATGTTGAGTTTAAGATGTCAACTAGACATCTGATTCAAGATTCTGAAAGGCAGTTAGAGATATGAGATTGGAAATCAGCAGAGAGGATAGAACAGGATGTGTAGATTTGAGAATTATTAGTGTAGAGATGGCCACTAAATCTATGGGAACTGATGAGATCACCAAGTGAAGTAGTATGGAGAGAGAAGAGAAGGAGGCTCAAGGCAGCACCCTGACAGGTACCTACCATTAGAGGGCATGACCTGGAGGAGGATCCTGCAAAGGAAACAGAGAAAAAATGCTCAAATGGTTAGGAGGGAGAGCTAGGGGAGAGAGTGGTGTCCCAAAAACCTAAATAGAAAAGAGTATCCAGGTCTCCTGATCAATAGTGTCAGAAGCTGCAGAGAGAGGTCAAGGAGAATGAGGGTTCAGAAAAGACCATTGGATTTGGCAACTAAGAGATAACTTTGGAGAGATCAGTTTCAGTGGAATGATAAGGTTGAAAGCCAGATTGTAAGGGAGTGAGAGGAGAAAGTGAAGGCACCTATGTATAGCTTTTTTGAGAAGTTTATTTACCCAAAAGAAAAAAAGATTATTTACAAAGAGCAGAAGAGATGTAGGGCAGTACTTAAAGGGCTAGTTTAATAGAGCTTCCTGGCTAACAGTAGCCCTGTCTAGAGACCACTGGGTTCTCCATGGCTGTTGTTCTGTCCACACTCCTGATAAGTCAGCGTTGTATTTGAGGAAAAAAAGCTGACCCCCCATGCAGTAAGAGAAGAAGCTCCTGGTGTTTAGAGCAGCCCCTTCTGACAGCTCCTGCTATTAGTTTTAAGTCTTATTAGGAGTAGACCTCTCCCAGCCAGTCTTCGTCTCCCCTCATCTCCCTTTCTCATGTCAAAATTCCTGTTGTTGATCTTGCCCGAATTCTTAACACTTCTCAGTTCAGTTGTTTTCAGTCTGGAAATTCTTCAGCTGGAAAGAACATTGAGAAGTTATGTCATTCTTTCCACTGTGTCTAGGCCAAATGGAAACCAGCCCAACACCGGGAGAGGGCGCTTCATTCATGGGACAATAAAACATAGGGTCAGACTCAGAACTGGACCAGGCTTTAGACGTCATCTAGCCTAGCCCCCCATTTTACAAATGAGATATGAGGGTATTAAGCAGCTATTACTGTACTGAGAGAGCTTCTAGAGCACAGTAGATAGAGTACTAGACTTGTAGACAGGACCTGAATTCAAATCCTGCTTAGATATGTTCTAGCTGAGTGGCCCCAAGCAAGTCATTTAACCTCTCCTAACCTCAGTTTCCTAAGCTATAAAATGGTGATAATAAAAGTACCTACTTCACAGAATTGTTGTGATGATCAAATGAGGTCACATGTAAAGTGCTTTATAAATTGTAAAGCACTATGCAAATACTAGCTATCATTATTGTTAGTAGTAATCAGGATTCAAACCCAACTCCAAATCCTTTATACCATGCTGCCTCCTGAGGGGCTGGAATGTTGTTGAAGGCCAGTTCCTTGTTTCCCACTTTGGACTCCAGAGGACCCTTCTTTTCTCCTCTAATGGAGCGTAAGCCCCTTGAGGGCAAGGACTCTCATTTCAGCCTCATCCTCAACACCTAGCACAGTGCTTGGCACAGAGTAGGTGTTTAATAAATGCTTAATTGATTGAGGAGTGATTGAACATTGTCTAAGACGTTAGCAAGAGCTTTGGCTTCCAAGACACTCATCCACTGCCTCTCCCATAGACAGTGTATCATTTTTATGCTTATGTAATTCTTAACTTTCAACAAGGTCTTCCAATTTAATAGCACCTTCCTAGGCTCATAGATTTGGAGCAGAAAAGGGAACCCCACAGATCATCCATTCTAACCTCTCATTTTATGAAAGAAGACACTAAAGACATGAAGTGACTCAGCCATTTCCACCGCATCATATCATTCCAACCATAGCTAAAAACCATATCCTCTTGTCTTGCCCTTAGAGAAGGAAAATATACCTACTCACCTAAAGAATTGCTCCTCAGACATTTAAAGACTTTCAGACTTCATTTCTTAAGACTAAATCCTGATTCCTTTAATCTTCAAAGGGAGCAATGAAATTGAAGTTGGTGCCTCATGATGTCAGATAGAATTACCATCATCGTCATCATCATCATTTTGTTAATAATAATGGTTAGTATTTATACAACACTTTAAGATTTGCAAAGTGCTTTACCAATATTACCTTATTTGATCTTTCCAGCAACCCAGGGAGATAGAAACAGGTGCTGCTAATATCTCCATTTTACAGATGAGGAAACTGAGGCAAACAGAAGTTAAGTGACTTGCCCAGAGTCACACAGCACCTGAGACTAGATTTGAATTCAGGTTTTCCTGATTTTAGGCCTAGCATTCTAACCACTGCACCACATCTGGAAGAACTTGAGAGACTGGTTATCCAAAAGTTTTCAGGTATCTAGATATGCAGGCCATGTAACTAATATGTTCAGACATTTTCCTGAATTTTTGCCTGCCACAGAACCTCTCATTCCCCATAAATCTGAGACATTAGAGAAGGAAATTTGTTTTATAATTCTGAGACGTTAAAAAAAATTCTACCTTCTAGCTTTCTTAGTGCCAAACGGTAAGCAAGAAAGTTATGTGTAACTTTCCATAATGAGCACAGGAAGCAACAGATGAATACAGAAAGAAAGAAATGGAACAAAAATCTGTTGTTTTCCGATTTTCCTTACAGAGGCCAAAGTACTTAGCAGGTTCTTGGAACCCCAGGACTGGAAATAAGGATATTTTATGATGGCTACAGGAAATATATCTCCTGTCTTGCCCAACAATGCTTGTTTGCACATGATCAGTCAATCAATAGACGTTTATTGAGCACCTCCTATGTGCCAGATACTGTAAAAAGCGTTGCTGATACAAAAAGAAGCAAAACCTAATTCTGCCCTCAAGGAGCTTACAACCCAGCAGGGGAGACAACATGCAAGCAAATAGATACAAAGTGAGCTATGTAAATAGAACATATAATAGAAATATTTAAATATGAAATAATAAACAATAAATATGGAAATAATTAGCAGAGGGATAAATAGGAAATAATTAACAGAAGGAAGGCACTGGGATTAAGATGGGTTGGAGAAGGCTTCATGTAGAAGGTGGGATTTTAGTTGGAACTTAAAGGAAATCAGAGAGGTCAGTAATCAGAACATTCCAGTCATGGAGGACAATAGGAGAGAATGTCCAGTGCTGAGAGATGGAGTGCCTTGTTTGTGAAACAGCTAGGAGACCAGTGTCACAGGATTGAAAAGTATATGTTAGGGAGTAAGGTGTCAAGAAGACCAGGAAGGTAGCAAGCAGGGAGCTAGATTGTGAAGAATCTTGAATACCAAATGGAGCAGAAGTCACTAGAGTTTATTGAGTAGGAAGGTGACATGATCAGACTGCTTTAGGAAAATCACAGACTTCATGCCTCATTCCTTCAGTGCATAGGGCAGCCTAGTGATAGAGTCCTGATCTCTATATGGGCTCAGTGCCCAACTAAAATCACAGAACCATTTTCTACCAAAAGTTTCCCACTAGTTGAATTGTGGGCAAGGGAATCCATCAAACGCGGTTTCTGAAAATGAGATCCTGTGGGTTGGAAAATATGTAAAGAAACTCAAGTCTAGTAATTCAGGGATTTCCTCTGCCCATGCCATACCGATTAAGTAGCTGACTCATGTGAAGTGCAATAAGGTGGCGCTGATGAACAGAGAAGGCTTTTGTCCTGTAGGCACCGAACAGAAAACAGACACTGTGTTGGCAGCTCTTAGCGATCTCCATCCTGAAGCTGCTCCTTCCCCTTAGATCTTTTAGAACAACGTACATAGTCATCAGTTTGTGTCTTTGTTTTGGGGGCTTTTTTGAGTGTAAGGAGCCAACCATAGGAACCAGCATTTCCTTTAGTTCAGAGTTAAGTCTCTGCTGTCATGGGCACATTACTACAGTCAGGCATAATCGTAAAGAAGGTAAAATCTTGTTCTCTCCCTTTTTCCTCTCCCTTCAGGTTTTTGAAAGCTCCTTCCCTCAGGCATATAGAATCTCCTGTGCTCCTTCTAAATTGTTCTGTGAAGTTTGGCTTCAGTCAAAGGGCTGCCCTTGAGGACCTAGAGGGCCACATATGGCCTTAAGGCTGCAGATTCCCCAACCCTGGACCAGGGGGTCACAAAGAATCTCACATGACTGAACAACAACAACAAATCTTGGCCAAATCATATAATATCTTAAACCTTCAATCTCCTAATCTTTAAAATGAATATTCTGGAAATTCTCTTCCAGCTCTTTATGATTCTGTGATCCCTTTCTGGGTACACTAAATATCAATTCCTTTCACTAAATGTAGCACTTAGAGCTCAGAACGCAGTATTCCCAATGTGATCTGACTAGGGTAGTCAGTGCAACTCTGAGCTTCCTAGTCCTATATGCCATGCCTCTCTTACTGTAAACTGTGGGAGCATTAGCTTTTTTTTAAGGCTGTCTCAGCTAGCAAGATGCATAAGTAGGAAGGGCCAGGAGCAAGCATTTGTTAAATATTGACTGTGTGCCAGGCACTGTGTTAAGTGCTTTACAAATATTTTCTCATTTGATCCTCCCAATAACCCTACAAGGTAGGTACTTTTATGATTCCCATTTTACAGCTGTGAAAACCAAAATAGACAGAGGTGAGATGACTTGCTCAGGGTCACATAGCTAGTGTCTGAGGTCGAACTTGAACTCAGGACTTCCAGACTCCAGGCCCAGTATTCTGTACACTATGGCGCCACCTATCTGCTTCTCCAGGTTCTCACACAGGCAGGTCCCAGTATGTGTGCCCCATTGTTTTCTGTGGACATCATCTTGGTGGGAGGTGGAAGGGGTTATGGGAGCTATAGGTGTTACGGGATTAAAAAGGGCTAAAAATCACTTCCCTGATACTAATGTTCTATGGGTGATGATAGATCTCAAGAATGTCATGTGGAAGCAACAGGATCATAGGGTTCTTTCCTGAGCTCTCCGGGGGGAGACTGAATGGTAATAGCAAGGTTTTGTTCCAAAATGCATATGGACTTCTCTCCTCTTTATTTTTATTGAGAAGGTATACCAACTCTCTGCATGTGTGTGTGCATGTACAGATAGAGAAAGACCTATAAAAGAGCCTCAGCTTCTAACAAACCATTATCCTTGTTTATCTTATCAAGATAATACTAAACCAGGCTTACTTTGAACAAGGGATTTATTCTTTGTAGCTCAGGCATCTGTTGCAAGTCACCAAGACCATGCATAAATATACCCTGTAAGACAGAAAGCAGTGTGAAATGAGACATTGTCTCTGGAAAACACCGTTATTCTCATAAGCAATCTTGTGTGCCTCCTTCTGTCTAATAAATGGTCTTGCTACGGGGTTAGAGGCCTCTGGGCCTGGGCAGGAACTTGGGACAGTATGCTTTATTTCTTTTTTTTTTTCCTAGTGGCCTTCAGTTATTATTTGAGTACCTGTTCCATGCCAGACAGACAGTTTGCAAAGGAAAGTAAGACAGATCCCCTCTCCGTATAGAATGTGTAATCTAGTTGGGAAATCAAATCAGGCATTTACATGGATGTTTAAGTAACAATTCAAGAGTTGTCTAACAGTTCAAGAAAACCACAGAGATGTAAATAAGGATGTATGTAATAAACTGATAGAGTTATATAGATAATAATAATGTCTATAAAAATGGACATTTATATTGCACTTTAATATATGCAAAGCATCTTCTCACTGAAACCTCTAGGACTTGAGGGGAAGGAGAGATTATTTCATTTCAGAGGGCTCAGGGAAGGTTTAACAGAGGAGATGAGGTCCTAAGATATTGGAGCCTTGAAGGATTGTAGAGAACATCTAGTCTGGTCCCCCCATCTTAGAGCTTATCATCTAGAATGCCATGTTCTAGAGGTATTTGACTGCTAGGCTCAGGAGTGACCTTGTAGATAAACCCTAAAGGTTTTTTAGGTGAGGGAGTGATACATTACAAATTACTATACAGGGGCAGCCAAGGTAGCACAGTGAGGAGAAGACCAGTCCTGGAGTCAGGAGGACCTGAGTTCAACTCCGGCCTCAGGCACGTGAAATATTTGCTATGTGACCTCAGGCAAGTTACCTAACCCCAACTGCCTTGCCTTTCCCCCTCCAAAAAAAAAATTACTATGCAAATGAAAATGAGATGTGTGCAGTAGAGGAAGTCAAAAATAGAGGATTTAGTTAGATTGAAGCAGCATTTAGTAAGTGCTTACTGTGTACTTGGCATTGGACTAGGAATGGGAGAAGCAGAGTAACAAAAAAAAGAGAATGTCTCTAGCCCTCAAGGAGCTTATTCTGGACTTCTGATAAATGAGAGATGAGAGGTGGGGGAACTAGCTATATTCACTCTAAGCTCTGACCACTGAGTAGGGATCTCCCTTGCTTGTGAGCCAGGACGCCTTTTGTGGACTTCTATCCCCAAACTAAAAATAGAAACAAATGACCCATCTTTCTTGTGACCATGTAGCACCTTGTGGATCAGGGAAGCCAGATACTGAAGAAGGAAGGAGCTATTTCATGCTGGATTATAGGAACAATGACCTCAGCTCAGAACATAGAACCTAATCTCAATTGACTCTGTGAAGAGCTACCCACATTGAACATGGGACTAGCCAGAGAGTCTTCCACTGTAGAATGGGTCAGAGTTGTCGTGTTTATCCGTCGTTCTTGAAGAGGACCAGGACATTAGGGAGATGATGACATGACTTGCAGTTGACTTTGATTTGAGTGAGGGAGGGATGGAATGGGACAGAGTAAAAAATGCAGTCTGGGCGAGATGGACTAGGAGGGATTGTTTCAGCTTATCCCAGTCCTGGGCTCTGGATCTCCTCGTGGTTTTCCCAGAATTTTATAGTAATAAAATTGTTATTATTTAAAATGATTTAGCAGAAAAGGAATTTGTAATTCTAGACAGCTCTAGGAAAGTGTAAGTTGCCATGCCAGAGTCTTTAAGCCCATCTTCCCTCAGCTCACATGAACACAGCCCTTTCATGTTCACAGGGCACTTCACATACATGATCTCATTTGAATCTCGCAGTAGGCCTGTGAGGGAGCTGTTATTAGTAAAGTACATGTTACAGATGAGGAATCTCAGATAGAGAGAAGTGATTGACCTATACATGCACAGACCTATACATGAGAGTCAAAGGTGGGATTCCAACTCTGGTCTTCCTAACTCCAAGCCATATTCACTGTACCACACTGCTTCTGAGTATAGAGAAGCACTGAGAAATAACACGGCCATAGATTATCAGTGATGGCCTTCCTTTAGCATGTAAACTCCTTGAACGCAGGGGCTGTCTATCTTTTTGGCTTGTATTTGCATCCCTGGAGCTTAGCACAGTGTCTGGTATACAGTAGGCACTTAGCAAGTGCTTCTTGCCTTTATTTGACTTGATGGATCAGAGTTTAAAACCTAGAAATGTTGACTTCTGTTCCCTTGCTTGTTTTCACAAGTTCAAGTCATGCTTCCTAGGAGATTTTAGCACATCAGTGTGTATATCCCCTATTCTGTATTCACACTAACATTCTGGTTGGGCTTCCTGCCTCAGGTGTCTTCCCATCCCAGTCATTCCTCCACTCAGCTACCAAAGTGATTTTCCTAAAGCACAGATATGACCGTGTCATCCCTCACCTGCAACCACACACACACACACACACACACACACACACACACACACACACACACATACACACACACACATACTCTCTCTCTCTCTCTCTCTCTCTCTCTCTCTCCTCTCTGTTGACTCCCTATCACCTCCCATCTACATTAAATCCTGTTAGGCATTTCAAGCTCTTCACAGCCTGGTCCCTTTCTATCTTTCCAGTCTTTTGTATACATTGCTTCCCTTCAACATATTCTACAACCCAGTGACAATAACCTTCCTGCTGGTTTTCTTCAAAACTGGAAATGCCTTTCCCTAGCTCCATCCTTTTTTACTGACTGTGTCCTATGCCTGGAATGTTTTCCCTCTCTCATCTCCCATCTCCTGGCTCCCCTGGCTTTTTTTAAAGCTCAGCTCAAATCCTATCTTGTGGAGGTAATCCCCCCTCCCCCCATCTCTCCCCATCCCTAGTGCCTTCCCTCTGAGATAACCTTCCATTCACTCTGTATATTGTTGCATGAACAGAGTTATTTCTATGGTCTCCCTGTTAAGACTATGAGAACCTTGAAGTCAGAGCCTATGTTTTTGCCCTTTTTTGTAGCCCACTTCTTAGCACAGAGCCTGCCTGTAGTAGCCCTTAATAAAAGCTAATTGACTGACATCTCAGGAAGAAATAAAGTCACTTGGAGTTTTCTTTGCTGAGCCTTTCAATTAGGTGTTATAACCCCAGATAGCTTCCCAGAGATAAGTATGTGCTGATGGACAAGGAGGTGGGATATCCCTGGGGGACCACCCAAGAAATGGGTGGTTTATTGATGCTTTAATAAAATATTTTAATAACCTTTACAGGGCTTTTAAAAGCCTTCCAGCTTAAAACCCACCCAGCATCAATACAGCTGTATTGTTTAAGAGCACTTTCCAGACAGCTCTGCCAATCTGAACATTCGGTTTTGATTAAAGATGAAAGTAAGAGGGGGGGAAAGAGGAATTCCCAGCACCCAAGACAGGTTGGGCTTTGACAGGCTGTCCGGCCACTTGGAAGTCTTTCTGGCTGAAAGGAAGGAATGTTCTCCTGCCCGCAGCACTCTGTGCAGGTTCTAAATCTTGTTTTCCCTCTGCTCCCACTCTGTCTACCCTCCACCTCTCTCTCACCATCTGTCTTTGATTGTCCCTCTGCCTCTGTATCTCTGTCTCTCTTTCTGTCTCTCTCTCTCTCTTTCTCTCAGTCTGACCAAAAGAATTAGAGAATGGCACAGTTGCAAAGAGGAGGTGTTAAGCAGAGTGGGTCACTACCATATGATTTCATTCTCTTGATCTTAGAAAAGATTCGTGCTGGCTTGAGTTCTAAAATCATTCTGCCCAACCATAGCCATGTTTTCCCACAGCTTTTACAACGTTTGTCATTTTTCTTTTGTTATCTGTGCCAGTCTGAACCACAAAATCGCTTTAATTTACATTTCTCTAATTAGTAATGACTGCACAGGTTTTTCATAATTGTTGATAGCTTAGATTTCTTCCTTTGAAAATTACCTGTTCCTATCTTTTAAACATTGATCTACTGGGTAATGGCTGTAGTATCCTCACAATCTAGGAGAATGTGAGGATGTTGAGTGGACTCCCCTGTAGCAAATTGATAAGGATGAGAGTCCCACAGGATGGGTAAGCCTAAATGGGTCACAAGCTCTATTGCTGGAGAGAATACCCTTGTGGATGAGATCATAGATCCACTAGAGTATTAAGGGTATAAAATGAGGAGGTTAGACTAGATTGTACCTAGCTCTAATCCTCTCCCAAGTATAAGGGCCAAAGCCCAGGCAGGACACCATGTTTACTTTTGATTTCTATGACTGGCAGGCCCCCATGCATAAGATTAGGGATTTATCTTCCCATTTACGTTAATTGTCTATTATGGTGCAGATGAAGTTTTGAGTTGAGCCTACCTGGGACTCTTAGAGCCATTTTGCCTCCAAGCTGATACCCTTAATCTTATCTAACTCTGTGGGAAATATATGTCATTGGTTATGAGGTGACCAGTAGAGTGTAGCTCTGTCTCTCCTGCTTGAAAAATAACTCAAATTCACAAATTCTAGCCCATTTTTCATTAGGTTATTTATCATATGGTTGGTGCCTGCTAAGGTGCTGCCTAGTACTGGTCCTGTACAGGATTCTCCATCTCATAATTGTACAACTTATGCATAGCAAATTCTTGTTCAGTGTTTACTGTGTGTAGGAGACCAAGCCACTTTCTTGTTTGTTCCATAGTGGAACAATGAGCTTAGAATGAGGACTGTGTTCTAGCACTGACCCTGAATTTTCTGGAACCTTAGAAAAGGCACTGACCTTCTCTGGGCCTTAATTTCCTCAGGTGTAAACAAGGAACAGAAATATTGTCCTCATTCCCATTGACTTGATGAGTAAATAAGAATGATCATGAGGCAAAAGCACTTAGAACTCAAGAGGTCCAGAGAAAAAGCAGTTGTTTTCCTCCAAACAGCTGGGGCCTCTTGTGGCGTTTGCCTGGGAAAGAGTTAATCCTCAGCTCACTAGCTCTATGGACTTTCTCCCTATTCTGTTCACTCAGGAATGTTTACATTAACAACATTGTTTTCTGAGACAGATCTGTTAACTCCAACCTGTTAGTGTGCCAGCAGTGGAGTCACCTTTCCCAGTTCCCCTGATCCTCCTCCTCCCATAATTTCCCTTTTTCAGGAGTCCCAGGGAAAGCTAGCACAATGATCCTTTTGTCATGGTGATGGCAAAGGCATCCATGTTCATTCACCCTGTTTGGAAATTTTCAGTGCCAGTCTTTTATTGGAAAAACTAGATAGCAAATTTTTTCTGGATATCCATATGGAAATATATGAGAAAGGTCATGCAGTGAATCCATTGCCAGTGATATAGTCCAAGAAAACCAATGACAAATAAAATAAAATAAAGATCCCCTACATACCAAAGTATTCAAAACAGAACTTTTTGTAGGAGCAAAGAGCTGTACACAGAGTGAATGACTGAACCCATTGTGGTACATTAATATAATGGAACATTATTACGTACACTGGCAGATAATGATGCCATTGAAACCAGAATTCAGTCTGTCTCTGAAGTACAGCAAACACAAGGAAGTTAGAGAACCATGGGCAGCCTTGTAAGAACAGAGTAAAGGAGGCTGAGCCAGGGAAGCAGTAGTCACAGTGCCTTCAGTAATACCAATGCTGATAAATACTGAAAGACACCAGAAGTCAGAGTATACATAATCCCTGGCTTTTAGTTCCTAAGCAAAGAAGGGATGATGAAACATCCTCCCTCATCTCTGTAGATAGGTAACGGACCCCTTTGTTGTTCATTCGTTTCAGTCATGTCTGACTCTTCATGACCCCATTTGGGGTTTTCTTGGCAAAGATACTGGAGTTGTTTGCCATTTCCTTCCATGGCTTATTTTTACAGATGAGGAAACAGAAGCAAACAGAGTTAAGTGACTTGTCCAAGGTCACACAGCTAGTAAATATCTGAGATGAGATTTGAACTCAGGTCTTCCTTACTCCAGGTCCAACAACTTTATCTACTGTGCCACCTAACTGCCCCTTAGTAGACACTAGTTGTAGATTATTGTATATGTTGTCAGAAGCAGAGACTACATTGATTTATTTTGCTATAATAAGACATAGGGTTTTCTTTGTTATAAGAGAAGATTCTATGAGGGAAATTTTTATTATCAAATGTGATTATATATGTACAGAGTGTTTGTGATCTGTAAGGTGCTTTATAAATGCTTCCCATTTTTTATTTTTATTTTTAGGAAGTAATAGCCAGTGGTATCAAAAACAAAAAGAACTATCAAAACTCTTCCATTTTAAAGAAATTAGACAGCAAGAGTGAGTGGCTATGTGGTATAGCGAGACCTCAAGAGGCAGTGTGGGAGAAATGTAGGAGATGCTGGGTGGACAAAGAGTGGAGGTATCAAAAGTCTGACAGGGGAAATAAAAAGAGGTTAAAATTCAGCTTCACCTTCTTCACATTTGTACCTTCCAGTAGTAATGTGCCCAAAATGATAGAGAATTGACTGAACCAAAAGTAATCTTGGGCCCCAGGGCTTATTTCAGATCCTTCTATGCCCTCATAAAGGAGCCAGAGGGTGGGTAGGCATGGGAGGCCTTCTCTCACAGTGTTCAGAGGCTTTTAGGTGCCCTTTCAGGGGGTCATCCTCCTGGTAACAACCTGGGGATTGGGTGGGCCTGCTCTGTAGGGGCTGCTAGCTTATAAAACATAGCAGGGTCAAGGTTTCTAGTCTGAAAAGTTACATTGTACATACCAATTAATATGGTTTTCTTCTCCCTCCCTCTTTCCTCTCTCCTCTCTCTCCCTCTCTTCCTATTCTTTTTTTTTCCTGTTTAAATTTGGATCTAGAAAAATTGTTGGCTGCCTGGCCCACGAATAGTTTGGCCGTTATTCCATTCCATTTAACTATAATGAGACTTGGTTTTTCCCTTAGTTCCTTTAATTCAGGGATCTTGGGCCCATTCAATTCCCTCTTGATGCCTGCAAAAGCTGACTTTCAGATTCAGTTACAGACCATGTTTTAACAGATCCATATTTTCTAACTCAGGGAAGATTTTTAATTTCACACGTCCTCCTCTGAGGTATCCCCCATTTACCTCATCAAGGTACAAGGATGACCCCCGGATTCTTGAAGGCAGTGCCAGTGGAACAGAAGTTCTAGCAGGTTCTACTAAGCTGGAGAAGTTCCAGGTGTGACTGGTAGTCTTGTCCAAGAAGCAGCAGAGCTAAGTATAGATAGGCTCTGTCCACTGCACTGGAAGTGGACCCTGGAAAGCTGGCCAGAACTTTTTTTTTCAGCCTCAGCAATTCAAGAAGACTATTCACTAAAGCAGGAAGAGGCTGTATGAGGGTGAGAGAAGGGTGGTGTAGGATTCAGATAGTATGCACAAAAATAAAATCACATGTCTATAAAGCACTGGAGATGAATGAAAAACAATGCTGGACAGTTAGCTCAAGCTGTTCTACTTATGCTGCCTTACTATCACCTATGTGGGGTAATATGAGTCTTTGAATTTGAATCATGCTATCTCTAAACATGAAAGTCCCTTCAAGTCGTAATTGTATGTGTTGACTTGCCTCTCTCCCAGTTCAACTCACTCTCCAGACTTCTCTGACTCCTTATCAGCTGCAGTCTTGCCCCTCCTACCCCACCCAGATGCCTCCATCCTCTGGGACATGCTTTTCTGACTGCTCAGCCCAGACCATCAATCATGAGGGGCCCAACCATACTCACTTCACTTCCAGGTCAGTCTACCCTGTGTGAGTAGCCTTTGCCCACTCCCAGCTTTCCAGCTCCTCATTATGGGAGGTCTTCCCCTTGTAAGCTGCTTGAAGATAGGTACCACACATAGGAAGCATTTCATAAATGTTGTCATTCTATCTATATCTCTCCATTTATCTATCTCATTAGAGCCTACCTTCCACCAAATAAGAATAGTTAGCATTTACGCAGTATTTGAAAAATTGCAAATTGCTTTACATATTTGTTATATTTGATCCTCACAACAACCCTATGTGATAGATTATCTTATCGTGCTCATTTTATTGATAAAAAAATTGAAGCAGAGAGAAGTGACTTGCCCAGAATCACAAGACTAGTATTTGAGGCAGAATTCAAACTTAGGTCTTCCTAACTCCTGATTTCCATCACCAGGCTACCTCCCTGCCTTTCTTCAGTTTCATATCTACTTGCCTTTTTCTCCAGTAATCCTATACCCCACAACATCCCCCAAGCCTCTATTTCATTTCTTAAGAATTTGTACATATCCTAGGCACTGTGGAATACCCTTACCTAGACACTGTGAAGAATGTGGTAAACACCATGTTCCCGGGATGGATTGTAAACGTGACTTTCTTTGGTGGCAGAGGAATGGATCACATGATCTTTTAAAGTCCCTTTCAGCCTTCTGATACACTAACCTAAATCTTCTTTGCCTCCTTGTTAGCCCACCGATTATGGGATATGTACTGGTTACCAGCTTCTTTGTAGTTACCCTCCTAGGCTGAAACATGTGGGGTAATGATTACTTCTTTCTTAGTTCAATCAGAGCCAAGTACTTATGAAGTTAGGATCTCAAATTTCATTCTCAGATGCAGGCCACTCATCCTAGAAACAAGAAAAGTCTACCCCCCTGACCGGCTGCATCCCTATACCTGCCTGACCAGCTTACAAATTTATGTTGGTCATGGGGGAGGCTTGATAAGAGACCTTGAAGAGCTCAGTGGGAATCTCAAAGGCGATCACTCTGCCCAAGGAGGGTATTAGCTTTAATTTTAACTGCAAAGAACAACACAGCATCACCTTATTTGATGCCTTTGGACTGTTTGAACTGGTTGTTCTGATCCTTATCATTTAAATATCCAGAGATGGAGGAAAACTATCTTCTGCAGGAAAGAAGGAATGACTTAGGCTCCACTGTCTGTCAATGTTTTTCAGAAGTTTTAGGTTAAACATCAGTACCAATTTTTAAAAGAACCCTTTTCTGCCTGGTACCTCTTTGATTGCTTCACTAGCATTTCTTGAATTAGAAATTACTTGAGCTAAAATCAAAAGAGAGGGGAGAGGAAGGCATGCAATGAGACAACCATATGGCTCTGGGTTTTATTCTGGGTTAATATGAACCTTAGGAAGACTGAGGTCAAACTCTTTAAGTAAACAGACACATTTAATTTACAAGTCTGTATTAAGCACACATATCCTGAAAGCCAAAGAAAAAAGGCAGAAATGCCATCCCTGACACTTAGGTGCTTTCCAATATCATCCTGTATTCCAAGAAAAGCTCCTGATATGTATACAGTCCCATTTTCACTTCCTTCCTCTTTCTGATGTCCTAATGATTTGGCCAACAGAGGTAAACTCCATCATCAGTGAGGGAAGACTATACACCCCAGGAGAGAACACCTGTAATTTACAGCGTGAGGAATACTCTACTAAGGTAGCAATTAAATTGTGGGATGATGGTATTTTCAGTGAAATGATGCCCACTAAACATCCATTATGACTTCCTGAAATGGTAAAAACAAAACCCCAGAGACATAGCCTGAAGCTCTTCATGAGGTTGGGGTTGGCAAGGAAATGACAGCCCTTTGATCTGGTGGGCCTCAGAAATTTCTCCAGTGGTCTAAAATAGTTATTTAGCTTGTGGAGGGCAGGAATCTCTTCCCTCCTGAGCTGTCTTTGTCTATTTGCCTGAGTCAGTCAATAATCATTTATTAATCACCTACTATATGCCAGGCACTGTGATGAGCACTGGGGATACAAAGATAGACAAAAAAGAGTCCCTACTTATAAGGAACTCACAATTTGATGGGAGGAGACAACATGGAAACATCTATGAACAAACACATGGACGGGTTATAAATTGGAAATAATCAACAGAGGGAAGGCACTAAAATTAAGGGGCAATGAGAAGCTTCTTGTGGAAGGTAGGATTTTAGCTGGTCCTTGAAAGAAACCAGGAGAGCAAGGAGGTAGAAATGAGAAGGGAAAAAATTGCAGACCTGGGGGATAACCGGTGAAAATGTCCTGAGTTGGCAGGTGGAGCATCTTGTGAGACCAACTGTAAGGAAGCCAGTAGCACTGAATACATGGGGGAGAGGGAAGGGAGGGACCATGGGAGTAAGGGTGAATAAAGTAGAAGAAGACTGGAAAATAGGAAGGGGCCACATAACAAAGGGTTTTGACAACCAAAAAAAGTAATTTATATTTGATCCTGTAGGTGAAAGGAAACCACAGCAGTCTATATGTGAGGGCATGAGAACCTGTACCAGGGTAGAGGGAATGTCAGAGGAGATTGCCAGGGGGCGGGGCTTATACAAGAGACACTATAAAGTTTAAATTGACATGACATGGCAAGAGATTAGAGAGAGAGAGAGAGAGAGAGAGAGAGAGAGAGAGAGAGTGTCAAGGATAAAATCTAGGTTGTCAGCTTGGGTAACTGGGAGAATATTGGTGCCCCTTGGCAGTAATAGGGTAGTTGGGAAGGGGAGAGGCTTTGGGAGGAAACATGAGTTAAGTTTTGGACATGTTGACTCTAAAATGTCTATAGAACATACAGTTTCCAGATGTCCAGTAGACAGTAATTGCAAACCACAGGCCAGGAAAGAGATTAGAGCTGACTAAGTAAGTTTGAGAATCATCACCATAGAATTGATGGTTGAATCCATGGGAGTTGATAAGGGATTGTGCATCACTAGAGGAATTCCAAAGAGGTATCTTCTAGGTTTCCCCATTGCTCAGTAAGAAAAGTCTTCTGCCCTGGCTTGTTAACATTCAGATGCTCATTTATTGTGATGACTTAGCTCACAATACTCTATCTGCTTAGCTGGATTCTGTAGAACCTCCGGGCAGTAATCTGTGAACTTGCCCCATTGACTCTACCAGAAGTCAGTGCCCCTATGTGTTTGGTATACTTCTAGAGTTGTGAGCCTACAGACACGAGGCAGAGTGGGGGGAGGGAATATAGCAAAGGGAGTAAGAACCCAGATTCATCAGCAGTAGAGGGATCTTGAAGAGCTTATGTAGGGAAATTGTTTTTTTGACTGGTCTCAAGTTGTTAAACAGGTACTGAGAAATAACCATTCATCTCTCTGGAAAATGAGAATGGACACTGTTTCATGTGCATATTTAGTCTTGTGAGCTTGACTTTGAAACTTCCTTCTAAAAAACCTGGATGGCATCATTCCTGAGTCTTGAAGGACTCCTCTGTGCCTACACAGCTGTTGGTGTCAGAAGAAAATGTATGAATCACTTGTGTTGTATTCTATAGGACCTGGGTGGGACATCCCACTCAACAGACTCAGCAGATCTTGGAATTGCCAAGCCACTAAATAAACTGGGCAAGGATTAGGCCACTCCTGCTTCCTCCTTCAAGGAAAATGCAACCATTTTGTTACATAGGCTCCTATGGTTATAACACATCATCCCCTGGGAGAGCCCATCCTACCTCAGAAATGCCACAGGCCTTCACAGAACAGATTAGCTCTACCTGTAACTGTAATGGCTCCCACTGAAATTTTCCTATGTTTTACTCAGGGGATTAAACTTTTTCTGTTGTCATGGCCCTTTGTGGCAGCCTGGTAAAACCTATGGACTCTTTCTCAGAAGAACATAGTATTTTGAATGCATAAAATAAGTCAATTATATCAAAAATAGCTATTAAAATATTAGGAAAAACAGGTTCATAAACCCCAGGTTAAAGACTGCTGATATAATACAAGTGAGATCTCGTTCTTACTTGTTGCTGTATTCGTAAGGATTCATAGAATGTTAAGGCTAGAAGGAACCTGTAACCTCACTCCCTTGTATTTCTTCTGTTCAATAAACTGATCCCTAGAGGTGAACTGACCAAGGTCATACTTGTATAGCTGTAGATGGAGTTTTTAACTTCCATATCCCAAATAACAGTAACGATAGCTCACATTTCAGTACAGTTTTACTCTTTATAAAGTTTTGAGCCTGCAGGAACTCAGACTTGCTCATTTACCCATCTTGATTATTCAGTCAACTAAGCAACCAACTTACAAGCATTTATTAAGCTCCTACTGTGTTCTAGGCACTGTCCTAGCCACTGGGCGTACAAAGATAAATGAAACAATCTCTACTCATTGAAAGCTTACATCCTATTTAGGAAGATTATTAGTCAGCCTAAACAACATAGATCCAAGGTGATTTTGAAACAAGAGTAGCTGAGGTATCAGGAAAGGCTTCATTATAGAAGGTGGTGTTTAAGCTGATTTTTTGACAGAAACAGGAGAGACAAAGAAATTAAAATAAGGAAGGAGTGCATTTCAGGCATGGAGGTCAGCCAGTGTGAAGTCACGGAGATGGGGTGTCATGTGTGACGAACAGCAAGGAAGCTGATCCGAATGAACCACAGCGTGTAGGAGGGAAGAGTAATGTATAACAACGTTGGAAAGGGAGGTTGGGGCCAAGTTGTAAAGGGCTTTAAAAGCCAAACAGAGGCTGAAAAGCAGCCTTAGGCCTAAAGAAAATCAGACAGTAAGCCTAAAGGAAACCATGTAATTGGCAATACTCCAAGATGCCCTGAGGTTTTTCCAACATTAGGTCCTCATGAGAATGTGTTTCTAAGAAAAGTTTAAAGTGAGTCTTTGCAGCCAGATAAATTCCCATCTTTTTGAATTTAAGTAGTACTCTAAAGTTCTTCAGCCACCCCAGATCCTCTCAAAAGGCTACTAAAGACTTGACCATTTGATAATGAAAATCCATTCCTCAATATTCAGTACTAGAAGAAGACAGATCGTAGCCCACCATGAATGTATAGGGGAAGTATCCAATTTTATATTAGTCAATTCCTCGAATACCTCATGCTGTCAGAAGACTTCGTCCAAAAGGGGGTCCAGGTGTCTCTAGTGACTCAGTGGAAGCAGCAGCTGGAATACAGAATACACACACACACACACACACACACACACACACACACACACATTTAAAATTATTATCTCAAGCTAAGAAACTTGTCTTTGTGTTATTCAGATTGGGGGAGACTGAACTTTTACCCTGTGCATGAGCGTGACTCATAAATCAGTTATATAAATAACAGGCCAGATAAGAAGATAGCTTAAACCCATTTGAATAAACAGCTCCCTCTGCAATAGGAGCTCTTTGTGTGATAGGGGGTGAAGATACGAGCATGCCATAACAATTACAGTCAATCAGCTACAAACAATGGCACATTGGGGCCTCTTGACCAATGTTGACTTTGAAAAAAAAATTATGCTGAGAGGCAAGAAGCTCTCTATGACCTCATCTGGGGAGAGGTTCAAAACCAACTCCATGTCCCTGTCTTGCCTTCATATTCATTCTCTCTGTGTCCTTTTGTTGACTCTCTGAGACAGAGAGAGAGAGAGAAAATTTCTTTCCCTCTGGACTGGCTGTGCCAGTTCTCTGGGATGCTGTGTTCCCAGAGTTTGGACCGAGGAAGTTGCCAGAAGGAGGGGGAAACATAGAATGTTTTATATCTAAGGACCCTTAGAGATCACATAATCTAACTCCCTCCTTGTGGAAAGGTTGCTTGGCACCCACAATTCTCAGATTCCCCTTTGCTGAAGATCTTTCAGAAGAGAATAGATACCCAGGTGGGATTTAGAAAAGAAACCAGGAGCAACAAGGGCTAGAGGAGAGCAAAGGTTAATTTCAGGGGGTCCATGAACTTGGATGGGAAAAAAAAATCACATCATTATCTGTACTTAAATTTTGTTTCCTTCATATTCCTACACATTATATTTTGCATTTTTAAATATACTATTCTGAGAAGGGATCCGTAGACTTCACCAGATTATCAGTAGGGTCCATGACACAGAAAAAGGTTAAGAATCCTTGCGTTGGAGGATTACTGAAGACCTATTTCTTAACTCCTAGGATGATATGAAATCATTTAAAGGATGATGATTTCAGTCTGAGATATGAGAAGTGTACAGCTGAATTGTTCTCTTGCCCTTCTGTACCTCACTTGCTCACTCAATATTCTCCATTTCCCTCTTAGCAGTGCAAGGTGTAGTCACTAGAATTCATAAAGCATTTGTTAAATGCCTATGACAGATCTTGCCAGGTGAGCTTGTACATACATGAACGTATGCATATCTCCTCCAGGACTTGTACAGAGCACTTGAAGAGGGAGACATTTGCTGTTTTCAGCCACAAAAGCATCACATTGGGGACTGAAACGGGTGGCATGGACCTGTAGTGAAAGGATGACTGTATCCCTCAGAGTGCCTGGCTTCTACTCAGACAGTAATTTCACTGGGTCTGAGCCATTAAGGTGCACATGCCCTCCTCTCCATTCCAGTGCATCTCGCCTTTTCCATGGGGATTAGAGGAGAAAGGGGTTTGTAAGTGATGCTTCTAGAATGTTAAAAACAGGCTGCATTAACTTCTAAACCCTAAAGCCTTTAGCGATCCTAACACTTAGATACAGACACTCCTTGAATCCATCCAGCAGGCCTATACTCATGTATATGAATGATGGCCCATGCCAAACCTGGGGAGAGGGAGGGCCTTTGCTTGGGACCTTGGAGAAGAATTCCCTCTGGTCCTGTCTTGACCTGTATGTTTCCAGCACTACCACATTCCGTTTTCTCTGACCAGCCCAGAAAACTTTTTCCCATAGAAACAATGTTATATAGATGGCAGTTATATCCCCAGGCTAATCCACAAATGCCTGTTTTACTCACAGTGTAGTGAAAGTGTTTTATATGAATATTATGTACTTAAATGATGTATGGGTTAAATAGAACCAGGAAGCCTGGTGGAGAAAAAGGAGTACCCAACGTGAAGTCAGAAGGTTTGGGCTTAATGCAACTTGTTATGTGATCTTAAAGAGTATTTCCTCCCTCTGGGCCTCAATTTATTTATCTGTAAAGTAGGGGTAAAAGTATTTGTGCTATTAACTCTTCAATTATTGTGAGACAGGATTCGAACCCAAGTCTGCCCGTTTTGGGGTCCACTCTTCTAACTTCTAAGCTAACTGCCTACACAAAAGTAACTTTGCAGGAAAATCAGTTTTATTGTTGATCAAAATATTTCCCAGGCATGGTATTTCATGGTCTCTTCTGTGTTACCCATTAAAGAAATTTCATAGAATTTTAGACTTAGTATTTTTTATAATTAGATTCCATGGTTCAGCCTCTTCTCTTACCTGATGATCTAGCAGACTTCCTAACTTCAACTGATCTTTTTTTTTTTTCTAAGACCCTTGACAGAGCAGAACTCCTTCAAAGGTAGGGGGACATAAACATTAGCAGTCTTAGCTGGCAAAGCCAAGCCATGCCATTAGCTCTTTCTAATGGCCCAAGCCTCTGGGCCTTCTCCATCCAGATATTGTGGCACATTGGGCATATGCCCAACCTACACAGACTTGGGGTTTCTTGGATAGATAGATAGATAGATAGATAGATAGATAGATAGATAGATAGATAGATAGATAGATAGACAGACAGACAGACAGACAGACAGACAGACAGATGATATATATACATATATATGTGTTTTATATATATATACATATATATACTTTTTAAGGTTTGCAAGGTACTATTATCTCCATTTTACAGATGAAAAAACTGAGGCTGAAAGAGGTTCAATGACACAGCTAGTGTCTTGAGGTGGGATTTGAAATCAGAGAATAGGTTAACAGATTGTTTCACAATTTTTTGTAAATATATAAAATTATTTGTAATGACTTCAGCTCTTTCAGAACATCAGTCAAAATGTGCTAGGTACTGTGGTAAGTGCTTGGGGATAAAAAGAAAGGCAAAAACACTGTGCCCTGCTATCAAAGAGCCTATGTTCGAATAGGAGAGACATTAAACAATTTTGTACATACACAATGTGTACAGTGTAAATGGAAGGTAATCTCAGAGGGAAAGTAATATAGCAAAGGGCAGGTACAGGGGGGATCAGAAAAGACCTCTTGCACAAGGTGAGATTTGAACGTAGTCTTGAACGAAGCCAGTGAAGCCAGGAGAAGAAGGTGAGGAGGAGAGTATTCCAGGCATGGGGAAATGTAGAATCATGTTTTCATTGCACAGAAATGGACTTGAGACCTAGGTTAGAATCTTCCCTCAAACCCTTAACACCTATGAGACCCTGAGTTGTCACTTATCCTCTCTAAAACTCTGTTTCCCCATCTACAAAATGACTGTTTGTCTCTGGTTACAACAATGATCTAGGAGTGAAATAGCCCTAGACGATTTGTCTCTCTTTGCTATTTTAAGGGCTTGTAAAATTATTAATAATGACAACTATGGAAGTCTCTTTCACCTTCAGCATGGAGCCCTCCCAGTCAGAATAGAATCCTGACCATCCTGACAAAGGTCTCATATCCTGACCTATTTTTTGTTCTGTGTATCTCAGCTAGTCACTGGCACCCTCCATTGCCCTCCTTGTATACCAGAGGTGTCAAACTCATCTGAACTAGATCAAAATGTAACTAGGAAGTAGTTAACAAAATAAATAAAAATAGAATAATGTTTATTTTTGGTTTTCTAAGTCAATATGTGGCCCGCAGGGATCTGTTTCTATTTGAGTTTGGTATCACTGCAGTATACAACCAATAAACAGACATGAATCACAAAACAGTTATGATCAGTCATAAATTTTTTAATAGGAAGCAAAAAAGCAAGAAGTAAAAACATCCTAAAAATACCCCCCCAAAAAATCCTATAGTAGCAATCTCAGGTGCAGGCACTATGATAGGAATTATGAACCTTTACTGTCTTTATGTTGGTCCCCAAGAATGGCTGTCACCACTTCCATCAGAATTCTTTGTTCTTTGGAATAAAGGGTTGGTTGCTGGGTTGAGCTACTACATTTAGTCTCTAGTCTCAAAAATCATATCGAAAAATGACTGCCAGAGTTTTCTTCCTCCAGTCATCATCATGCTGCTGCCACTCCCAAACACCTGTCCTCTCATCTGCTTTCTCTTCTCTCTTCTATAGTCCCAAACTCTCCCAACAGAGCTGAATCAATCCCAGAGCAGAAATGAATACTACCTCTCCAGAACTACATTCCTAGAATTCCTTTTTTAAGTTTCATATACAATATTCATATTTTGTAACACAACCCAGGTCTCAGTGTTACATACTTCTGTTAAAGTTATGGAACTTAAACTTAAGACTTTGAAATTCTGTTTCTGTCTATCTATTTATCTAGCTAGCTAGCTATAGGGATGGATAGATAGATATCAGCTAAGATAAGAATGCAAGTTGGACAGAGTGCCTTTTCCTTTATGGCCTTATTCACAAAGACTCACTTCTTCTATACCTTAAAGGTCTGTGATTCCTTCACAGTGGGTACAGACTGAAATTCTCTGCATTTAAGTAGATGTGTGTTTCTTGAATTGTTGTGATGAAAAAAAAAAATTGATCATCTGGAGGCCAGCTTTCAGAGCAGAGGATTTAGAAAAGGAAGGGAGTTTAGAAACCATGTGAGGCCTCCCTTCAAGGAAGAGGAAACTGAAGTTCTAAAGACAGATCCTACAGGATTTCTTTTCCTAATTCTCAACTCAGATTTTTTTTGAGCTCTGCAGTAGGCCAGCATATGGGTGCCTGAGCTCTGTTTCAGTGTTTTCCAAGGAAAGGGGAAAGGGAGGTCTGGTAAGTGTCTCTGAATGATTCCAGGAAAACTATTTCCTCTCCCAAAAGATAGCTCCCTGTTAATAAGTAATTTCTACAATCAGTGAACCAAATTTACTGCATGCCCTTACTGTAGCCTTCTTATGAACACATCCTTGAATTCCTTCCAGTGAACACAGTTGGAGAATAATTAGGTCCTGTCTCTTTAGATATGACTGTGATCCTTCTTGGCCATTTGGGATCAGTGTCAGTAATGCCTGTGCCCTCTCTCCTCTGTCACCACTCAGAAAACTGTAGTCTCATTTCTTCCCCATCTTTCACACACTTCTCTCCCTCTTCTCCATTTGCATCTTTGGGAGGTCTGTCCACACACCCAAAGCCTGCCTTAGTCCACCTCTTCAGCCAATCTACTGTTTGCAAACAGGAGGGGAGGGGCCAAGGCCAGAGATTACAATGTATGATTGACTCCCTCCCACCAGGACAGCTGCAACGCCCTGGGAATGCCACCCAGGGCATTCTGTTGGAGCCAATTAAGACCCAGTTATAATGGCCAGGGAATTCTTTTCCTGTGCTGCCATTCACTTAATGGTCAAGAGAGAAAAGGACCACCAGAGATGTAACAGAAGCTTGACATTCATTTTAAAAGCAGGGAACCCTATTTTCCTCAAAAAGAAAAAGTAATTAAATCACATTAATATTTATAACTAGTGAGGGTCTCTTTTTGTATTAGGACCTGGCCTGGCTTTTCCCCAGCAGCATACTGTTAATAGATAATCAATCTACCTATATAGAATAATGATAATGAGCTGTGCTTTATATATAAAAGAGAGCAGTAGGGAAGCCCATCTATAGGACATGGCTTTGAGAGTTATTTTTCTATTAGTAAGGGTTTATTGAATTGAGCCATCTGCACCCGTACCAGTCCTCTGGCACCAGCGTTTGTCCCATGTTCACTCTGATTAGCAACATGACCGAGCTAATTGGTTTGTGTGGGAGCACCCATAATTTGGCCCTCTTTGTGCTGGAGGTTACTTGGATAGAAAGTGGGGCTCTTAGAAAGAGCTGGGTACGAATATCGCCTCTCTATCTTTTGCTACCTGTTTGACCCTAGGCATATTTATTCAGCCTCTCTGATCCTCAGTAATCATCATGAGATTGTAATTGCATTGACCTCATAGAAATATGTATGTAAATCCTCTGAGAATGTCAATAATTCAGCATAATTCATCTCCCCTGTATGAGGATCATTGGACAAGGATCTCGTACCTACATAAACAGCTAAGTTAAACAGATGCTGTGTTTCTTAGCACCTAAAAGAATCTTTAAATAAGACCTTAAAATTTAAATTTGTCATTTTGATCAAAAACTAACACAGAATTTTGGCAGAATTATCACATTATACTTGTTATATGTCCCTGTCTGAATTTTGCTGAATTTTTAAAATATGATTGCAGTCAGTGTATATGATCTTGTTCCACTGACTTCTCTTTGCATCACTTACTATGTCTTTAAGTTTTTCATATTTGTATGGTTTGGAGTTCTTTTATTTTGTTTTTGTTTTTGTTTTCATAGAATAATGGTATTCCATTAATGAGTACAGTTTTAGGACATTCAGTCACTTGAATATATACATTTTTTTCCCATTCTTTTTCCTTTTGTAAATAAAGTAGGGCTTCTTCCTGGTTGCCCAACCAAGTCTCCCCGTCCTTAAAAAAAAAACCCTTACTTGGTCTGGCCATTGCTATTAGCTATTATCCTCTATCTCTCCTCCCCTTCTCTGATAAACTCCTTGACAAAACAGTCTATACCATATGCCTCCACTTTCTCTCTCTTCCTACTCCCATCTAACCCCGGTGCAATCTCCAACCTCACCATTCCACTGAAACTACTCTCTCCAAACTTACCAGTGTCCTCTTAATTGCCAGCCACAGTGGCCTTTTCTCAATCTTCATCCTTTTTAACCCTCCCTGCAGCCACTGACACTGTCAGCCACCCTCTCCTGGTTCAGCTCAGCTCTCTAGGTATTTGTGTAAGCCCTGCCCAATTTTCTCAGTCTCCTTTGCTGGTTCTTCACCCGAAGGCTCTGTCCCAGACTTTTTCTTCTTCTTCTTTGTTATGTCCTTGGTGATTTCATCATCGCCAAGCCCTCCCTCACTCAAAAACAAAGTCAAGTGCAAGTCATGTCGTTGTTTCTCTGATGGCATGGTCTTCTTCGGCAGTGAAGGACGAACACACTCATCATCACCATATAGGTGATTGCTAGATCTATTTATCCAGCCCTAATCTGCCTGCTGCATTCCAGTCTCATGCCACCAACTGACTTTTGGACATCTCAAACAGGATGTCTCATGAGCATCTCGAACTGAGCATATGTTCAGAATAGAACTCATTCCCACCCATCCACCGTCACCCTTCCCCTCTTCCTGACATTCCTATTACTGTCAAGATTATTACCATTTTTCCCAGGCTTCTTGGACACTTTGGTGTTATCCTTGACTCCTTACTCAGATCTACCCCATAGATGTAATCTGTTGCCAAGTCTTCTCATTTTTAATTTCACAGCCATGTCCCTGTAAGTCCCCTTACTCACATGCCACATTGGTGCAGACCCCACATCGCCTCACACCTGATTATTGCAGTAGCTTCCTGGTGGCTCTCTCTGCCTCCAGTTTCTTCCTCATCCCAGTCTGCCTCATCCTTCACTCAGTTGGCAATGTAGTTTTCCTAAGGCCAGTCATGTCATCCCCTTACTGAATAAGCCCCAGTGACTTCTTTGGGGTATTTAAAGTCCTTCAACAGGTTTTGAACAACCTGTTCCTGTCCATTCATCTGATACTTCACTCCCGTCCTGTACTCCACAGTCCAGAGTGTAATTAGCTCAAACTGGCTGGCTAATTGTTAAATTTTCCATGTGAGCATTTACACCTTGGAAATTGGTAAATGCTTCAAATCAGACCTTGATTTGTTTTATTGATTGTCTAGATTTAGCAAAGTGAGATGCAAAATGTTAATAATACAGTTAAATTTAAAAGCGTATCCCACTCCAGGGCTGGTTATTAAATATTTCCCAGCGCACCCCTGTCTATGATCCAGCTACACCAGTCCACTTGCTGTTCCTCTAACTCTCCCTCTCCCCCCCACACTCTATCCTTCATGCATGCAGTGCTCCTCCACACCTCTGTCTCTTGCCTTCTCTGGCCTTCAAGGCTCACTTTTCAAATCCCACCTCCTGCAAGAGGTGTTTGCTGGTACCTCCCATTCCTACCCCTACTGAGATTACCTTCTGTTTATCCCGTATATATTTTGTGTATATGTATGTGTATATAATACGTATTATACATAAACTCTGCCCACTATACGTGTCTGCATATATAACATATTTATGTTGTCTATGTTCATTAGACTGAATTCCTTAAACTCAAAGACTTTTTGCCTTTTTTGTATCCCCAGCATTTAGCACAGTGCCTGGAACTATTAGGCACATAGTAAGTGCCTAATAAATACTTGTTGACTGACCAGAGATACTTTTGTATAGATAAGTCCCTTTAAAAATAATATTTTAAAGATGTAGCTTCACAGAATTCAATTCTGTAAAACAAGCATTTATTAAACACGTTCTAAGTATAGACGATTTGCTAGGAACTAGGGATTCAATGGCAAAAATAAAACAGTAACAACAGTAAATAGCTAGCATTTTTACAGGCTTTAAGGTTTACAAAGCACCTTACAAATATTCCTTCGTTTGATCCTCACCCTTGCCCTGGAGAGGGGAGAGGTCGGTACTATGATTATCCTCCATTTTACCAATGAGTAAAGTCTAGAGAATAAATTCAAGGAAATTTGAGGTGGAAAAGGTAATCACAGTAGGCTTGGTGGAGAATGTGGCATTCCAACTGATCCTTAAAAGAAAGTAAGGATTCTTTGGCAGAGCTGAGGACATAGTGCACTCCAGGCATAGAGGTGATGGCCTGAGTGAGTATGTTTAGACTGGAGAAGGCTTTGAGTTCAGGGAACAGCTGATTGGCCCATTTGGCTAGGACATACAGCAAACTTAAAAGAGCAATGGGGACTAAGGCTGGAGGGGAAGCTGCAAGTCTACAAGTATTAAATGCCCATCTTGTGCCAAGCACTATGCTGGGCTCTGGGAATACAAGTACAAAGAATAAACAATCTCTACTGGAAATGATTTGAAGGGCCCTTAGAGCTCAACTGGTCCAACCAAATCACTTTACCTCTGAGGAAATTGATGCCCCAGGAGATTAAATGGCTTGTCCATGGTTGCACAGGTCAGGGCCAAGATGTGAACCCAGGTTCTCTAATTACAGTAATAGTGTTCTCCCCAGTGTACCACACTGCCTCTGCTAGGCTGGAGGGACCTTAAATGTCAGCCTGAGGCATTTGTAGTTTATCCTTGAAGTAACAGGGAGCCATTGAAGGGAATGGCTTGGTCTTAGGTGGAAGCTTTCCAAGATTCTGAGAGAGTGTCATGGTTTGAAGTTGAGTGGCCAAGGTTTGGCAAGACTCTTATCTTGGACACATTCAGCAAACAGGAAAAATCCATCTGGGGAGAGGAGGAGGAGAAGGGGGAGGACCACTGGGGCAAAGAGTGGCATTAGGCACCTTCCCTTCCCCCTTCCAGAGAAGCCAGTGGTTTTTTAAGGCTTTACTCCAGACTTCCCCTTGCCATTTTAAGTCTTGCAACCTTTTGCAGGAGGTTCAGAAAAATACCTGGGAACTCACTGCGTTAGCCCCAGTCTACAGTGATGGTGTTGGGGAGGAGGAGGGAGAGGAAACCACCACCTCTTTCCTCTCTTTGCCAGTCTGTCAGCCTGTTCCCTTCACCTCAACTCTGTGAAGAGACACCTGCCTTGTAAACTCCAGCCCCCATGGGACAGGTTTCATTTGCATGCTAATCACCCTGCCTGTTTATTTTGGAAGGCCTCACTGCTTGTCAGACAAGCCCTTCTATACAATGAGGCACAACCTTCTGTTCCCAGCTGCTGTCAGGAAGAAGCCCATCAGATCCACCGGCAATAACCCAGTATTTCTCACCAGGGCTTTTCACCCTGGCTGTGATTCCTCTCATTCTGAAGGAAAGGGAAGATGGAGGGCCGGCTTTGAATTCTCTCCATATGCCCTGAGGACTAGTAGAAGTTATAGTTTTCTCTAACAGGGAGGGTGGGAAAAACAAAATCCCTATTCTGTACCTTTTGCATTGGTCACAAGCCAGTCAGAAAGAAATGTGACAGATTTCAGTCCTGTGCTATTGAGCTCTCATCTCATTCATGAGCCAAGCATTCAGCTTTCAGATCCCGCCCCAAAGAGCAGCCTGCTAGTGGAAAAGAAAGAAGTCTTTCAGCCCCTTTTACTTGGCCCGGAACAGCTACGCTATACAGCCGCTTTGGATTTTCCACTCTGGGTGCTCCTTTTATTGTGTTTCAGTGATGAGTTCATTTTTGATTTTCCAGATGTGCTTTCCTTGGACAACTTGAGTTTCAGGAAAGGCATTTTGGGGTTTGGGGCAGCTGCCATTAACATCTGGATTGTCCAGGATTCTGTTGTTGTATATGCACGCTGGCATCTGCTCACAGGTATATGCACACCTGTATTGTGAGTGCCCTACTTTATATGACGGATGGGTCAAGGCTAGAAACCAGGTTTATTTCCCCAACCTTGCCACTGACTAATGGACCCTCTGTGTAACCTCTGGCAAGTTCTTTGGGCCTCAGTACTCATATTATAAAATGGGAAATTCAAATCTACTCCTTCTAACACAGAGCAATCAATCCACAAGCATGAAATAAATGTGTATTATGTGCCAGGCACTGGGCACACAAAGACAAAAGCAAGAACATTCTCGACCCTCTGGGAGCTTATAGTCTAACCAGAGGAAACAATGCATGAATGAGTGATTAAGCACCTACTGTGTGCCATGCACTGTTTTAAGAATTGGGGAGATAAATAAAAGAGATGATGAGAGTCCTTGCCCTCAAGGAGCTTACATTTTTAATAGGATACATAACTATGCAAAAAGACATGTGCATATATGTGTATATGTTATAATATATTGATATATAACATATATGTGTGTATGTGTGTATTTGTGTAGGAGTGTGTGTATGATACAAGATAATTTTGAGAGGAACACACTGACAATTAAGGCCATCAGCAAGGGTATTCTGTAGAAGATGGAGCTTAAATTGAGCCTTGAAGAAAGTGAAGGATTCTCAGAGACAAGTGAGGAAGGGGTGCATTCCAAGCATGGGGCACACCAGTACAAAGACCTGGAGGTAGGAGGTATAAGGAACAAAAAGACAGTTTGGTTGAACTAAAGTGTACATGTACAGGTGTGATCAGTCAGTCATGGCAGTGGGCAAAGTGCTGGGCTTGGAGTAAGGAGATACCCACTGACCAGCCCAGGGTCCTGTGGCTAGCACATAACCCCTGTAATGTGAGAGGAGTGGATTCAGCAGCATCCCTTCCAGCTCTATGATCGTTGGGCCCATTTTTCAAGCACTTACCACGTGCCATGCTCTCAGTTAAGCCCTGGGATACAAAACCAAGAGTGAAACAGTCCCTGATTTAAGGAGCTTATCTTTAAATACACATGCAATAAAGATGGAGAGGGAGCTTAGGAGCTGTGAAGAGCCTTAAGTGCCAAACACAGGAGTTTCCATTTGATCTTGGAGATAATAGGGCCCCAAAGGCATTCATTGAGTAGGAGAGTGATAGGATCATATTTGTACTTTAGGAATGTCAATTTGGCAGCTGGGCCAAGGATGATCAATTGGATAATCCAGGCAAGAAGGGATGAGGGACTAAATCAAGGTAGTAGTTGTAGGAGAGGGGAGAAAGGAGAACTAAGAAAGAGCATGTCAACAAGCAAAAACCAGTCCCCAGGGAGCAGAAAGTGTCTAGGAGAAGAAGTCAGTCAGCACCGTCAAGTGCTGCGAAGGGTCCAGGAAGGATGAAGATTGCAGAAAGGGCATCAGATTTGGGGATTAAGAGGTGGCTGGTAACTTTGTTAAAAGCAGTTGAGGTTGAGTAACGAGGCCAGAAGTGAGACTGTAGAAGTTGGAGAGTGAGAGGAGACGAAGCTGAAAGCAAGCAAGCTTTTTCAAGTACTTTGGCAGAGAATGGTAGGGGGAATTATAGGATGAGGGTTTGCGTGAGTGATAGGGTCTAATGAAGGGTTTTTTTTTTAAGGATAAGGGAGACTAGGAGGCCTCTGTAGGCAGCAGGGAAAGAACCAGTAGACAAAGATTAAAGATGAGAGAGAAAGGGGATGACGGGCAGCGACAATCTGGTGGAGATGAGAGACCATGGGGTGAAGGGTCCATATAGAAGGTTTGGCCTTGGTGAGTCCCCTCTGGAGTAAAAGAAGCAAATGGAAAAACACCAAAGGGTTGTGAGATAAAGAGATGGGGCAAGAGGGAGCTCACAGGTGAATGGCCTCAGTTTTCTCAGTAGAGTATCTATTTGAAGCTACGAAAGTAGGTCTGAAGAGATGACCTGGGTTGTTTTAGGAAAGAAAAGTTTCGGAAGAGTCAGTGTTGGGGAATAGGGACAACAAAGGAGCTATTTGTCAGAGTATTTTAAACCCTTTCAAAGGAAGTGCTAAATTTATTGCTGATCATAATGTTTGGATGGGATGATGTTATTTTGTTGCCTTTTATCTGGAGAATTGAATATTTCTGCATCACCTTTTCACCCCTCTTGTCATTTTCCTCTTCTTTTCCCAGATGGAAATATAGTGGTTTCAAAAGTTCCATTTTAAAGATGCATAAACTGAGGCATTAATGGGCTAATACTGGGACCAAGATTAACCCAGAAGTGAAGAAAGCTTCTTCACTCTGTCAGGGATCTAAGGTTTCATGGTGAGGCCTCCAGGGTCCTAGATCACAATCTCTTTTTCTGTGACTTAGGAAATGGTCTTGGAAGTTTGCTGGGCTAGAAAAAAAACTCTGTCACTTTCCACTAATGAAAGCCTCTCCAAGTTCTGCTAGGCTGGCCCTCAGACAACAGGCATATGTAGTCTCTCACTAGGCTCATACTACCCAGGAGATGGTGCTCAGGGAAGAAATATAGATTATTATAGGTATTATGTTTCCTGGGTTGGAATCGCATTCTGCTGGTGGTGTTGTAGGGGCTGGGAAACCTAGAACACAGCAGACTCCAAAGAATTTTAAATGGATGTCACCCAATGGGGAAGGGAAGAAGCATTGAAGTGCTTATTATGTGCTGGGCACATTTGTGCTAAGTACTTTTACAAATATTTCATTTGAGCCTCACAGCAACCCTTCAGGGTAGATGCTGTTATTATCCCCATGTTACAGATGAGGAAACCAAAGCATATAGGAGAAGTTAAGTGACTTGTCCAGGGTCACCCAGCTAGTGTCTAAGGCCAGATTTGAATTCAAGTCTTCCTAACTCCAAGGCCAGCACTCTATCCACTTTGCCACTTAGCTTCTTTTACCAGGCAGTGGAGAAGTACGTGGTGGGTGTAAACAAGCTGCAGAATAGAACTGTAGTAAAAGATGTCAAAAAGGAAAGTATTTGATAAGAGCAGAGTAAGACCTCATTGCATGGCAAAGGGGAGCAATGACCAGCAGACAGCCCAAAGCTCCAATAGTATCTTCACAATGTCAGGAAAAGCAGGGAAGGCCACTTGTATGTTGGGTAAGTTCCCTTGTGGTGGATTTATTGATGGACTTAGACAAGAATGAGGCAGGATGGACAAACATGGATAGGGTGCAGCCTGCATCCACTGGAGAGAATTTCCAAATCAGCAAGCTAAGAAATGCATTTGAGTGTTGGAGTCCTAGCACATGCCTCTTCAAGAAACCCAGACTTCTCCAGAAGTACCACAAGTACCATGCCATGTCTGTTAAATAAACCAATAAACAAATGCACAGACATACAATATGGAAGACCACAGAATGTGAGTGTCTCATTGTCCATATCAATTATAACCCCAAAATGTTGGTCTTCTTTTCTTGCTAGGACTAGGAGGGAAGGATGTCTTTAAATAGTGTTTTCATTCTTTCTTACCTGAGTTTTTTCCCTTCTCTTCTCATCACTTCCCATTGATCCCCACCCCTGAGCAGTCTCATATCCCTTTATGCCTCTGGGAAGAAGCTAGACTTCTTCCTTGCTCCTGCATGAAGCTCTAAGGTGGCTGCTGGGTAGCACCATAGTGCACAGAGCCCTGGGGTTGGAGTCAGAAAGACCTGAGTTCAAATCAGGTTTCAGATACTTACTAGCTGGGTGACTCTGGGCAAATCACTTAAACTCTGTCAGCCTCAGTTTCCTCAACTGTAACAGGAGGATAATAACAACCCCCACCCTTCCCAGGATTGTTTTGAGGATCAAAAGAGAAAATAACTGCAAAGGGCTGAGCACACAGTGCATGACACATGTAAGGGCTACATAAATGTTAGCTACTGTGGTAGGTGTTATCATGTTTAAGCAAAAATGTAGCAGAAGTAGTAGATTTGGTGTCAGGAGGCCTGGGTTCAGCGCCTAGATCTGCCACTACCTGTGCAACCTTGAGCAAATGTTTTCATCTTTGTGGCTCACGATCTTCTCATCTATAAAATAGGGAGGGAGTGGAAGTAGACCAAGGATACTAAACATTTCTGTCTCCTGGACCCTCTAACAGTCTGGTGAAGCCCGTGGATCCCTTCTTGTAAGAATAAAGTTTGTTTACGTGGGCAATCATATAAAGCATTTCCATGTTAGTCATTTTGTACAAGAAGACTCAAAAGAAAAAGAATGAAAGAAAATGAAAAATAGCATGCGTCAGTCTATTCAAATAATATCAGTTCTTTTTCTGGAGGCAGATAGTGTGCTTCATCATGAGTCCTTTGGGATTGTCTTGGATTACCATATTGCTGAGAATAGCTAAGCCATTCACAGTTCATCCATTAACATTGCTGTTACTGTGCAGAGTGTTCTCCTGGTTCTGTTCACTTCCCTTTGCATCAGTTCATGTAAGTCTTTCCAGGTTTTTCTGAAATCATCATGTTCATCGTTTCCTGTAGCACAATAGTATTCCATTAGAATCATATACCACAGTTTGTTTAGCCATTCCCCAGTCGATATCCACTTCAGAATAATGTTTTTTAAATATGCAGGATTGCCAAAAATTCAACTATATTGAAATACAGGTATCTGAATTTTTGTAAATAGAAATTTACACATCCCCAGGTTAAGAACCTCTGCACTAGAAAAGTCCTTGGCAGCTCTAAATCTTACTGTCCTGTGGATGCAGCAAATGTGGACTTGGCTAGGTCCTCAGGGTCCAGCTTGGTGTTACTTACTTAAGGGGTCTTAAGCAATAGTGCAGAGGGTTCTCTGGAATCCATTTCTACCAGAGGCTCAGAAATACCTAAAAATAGCCTTGCCCTTACCGTGATTGGCCATTTTCCCTGGCAAATATCATTCCTGCAATGCCAGCCCTTGGCCAGATTTGGCTTTGGCACCCTCCCATGTTAGTCATCATTTGACTATTTCCCTTAATGCCCCTTCCCGCTACCTGAAGATATCTTTCCTAAGGCTCTTAATGCACAGATACCTTCTACTTATAACTCCCTACCCAGAAATGCCTGCAGCGATCACTGCTCCACTAGTTCCCATCAAAATTATTCCCTTCTGACCTGAGCCTTGCTTGCTGCCCCAGACACTCACCTGATTTGCATGGCAGTATTCGTGGCTAATAACTTGTCATCATAGACACTTAAAGCTAGAAGGGCCACTTATCCACAGCAAAGGCTGAATCAATGTTGTTGAATTGAAAACTGAATAAAAGATCCTTGAATTCCAGATGAGGAAACGAGATCAATGAGATGACTTGCCCAGTCAGTCAGCAACCAATTATTAAGCACCTCCTATATGTCTGGCACCATGTGAGGGGCTGGCATTCCAAGGACCATGACTTTGTTTGGTTGTTCATTTATTCAGTTATGTCTGACTCTTCGCGTCCTTGTGGACCACACCACACTGATGCTGTCTGTGGCGTTTTCTTGGTAAAGATACTGGAGTGGTTTGCCATTTCCTTCTTCAGTAGATTAAGGCAAACAGAGGTTAAGTCATTTGCCCAGGATCACAGGGCTAGTAAATTTCTGAGAACAGATTTGAACTCAGGTCTTCCTGATTCCAGGCCCAGCACTCCATCCACTGAGCCCCTGAGCTGCCTCATGATCTTTGTTTAGGAAATCTTAAATTTCCAAGGACTATTAATTCAGAGCCAGGAGGCATCATAGAGACCATGCAATCCAATCCCTTTATTTTACAGATGAGGAAATTGCAGCCCAGAGAAATCCAGTACCTTGCCCAAGGTCAGCCAGATAGTGCTGGGCAGAGAGGTGGGATGTGAGCTTGGGTCCTTGCACTCCAGATACATTGCTCTTTCCACTGGACTATTTCATGAATATGAATGGACCATTCAGGCTCACTCAGCCTGACCTGTCCACCATCATACATCTCTTAGCGTTACCATTTTTGTTCACAAAAGGTCTTTGGTAATTTGCCATCGCCTATTTATAGCCACAGGAAATCTTTTCCTTGCATTTAAGTCACCTACAATGTTGATTCTCCTGAGCTGACCAGGTTCTAGGCCCTGTACCTTCATTCAAGATGTCCCTAAAATCTCAATGAAGTACTATTAAAGAAAGCTATTAAAACAAACTCACACTGCATGAAGACTTTTGGGACACCCTGGATGAGGCCAACCCCCCACATAAGAGTGAGGAAAGAGGGAAGGTCAGGACCCAAATCTTTGATCCTTCTTTCTATCAAGATCTCCTGAGAAATATCCTTTGCAATTTGTTTCCAGTGAAGGGGGAGGGGATAGCAGTGGGGCCGATGCACATTCCTTATGACCTGACCTCCTGGGGATGCACCTGCTCTCCTCCAGGGAGGGTATTTGACCTTAAGGGAGTACATACAAGGTTTATCTCCTCTTTCAGTCTCAGTTGGCCTGAGGTGTGAGGGCTGAGAGGGAGAGGAGAGACAAAATCCTTTGCGTGCTAAACCAGCTCCATTGAACAGGTAGGGCGGGTGTCAGGCCCCTGCGGTTAGCACCAATCCTCTTCCCACCTGCAAGCTGATCAAACACCTCAACAGACAGCCCGAGTGGGAAGCCAGTGATGTCATCGAGAGGCTGAACAATCAGGCCTTTCATGGCAAGGCGATAACAATCAAAACAGTATGTAAGGGCCTGCCACGCAAGAATACACATGCACATTGTACATTGGAATTGAAAGCCGAGTGCAAAGGGACTTGTTAGTAATAACTTAGCTCTATTTTCAAAATCTGCTCGCCAGAGAATAGACCCTTCAGAACAGACTTTGGACTTAGAGGAAGCTTTCTGTTCTTGACCTTGAAAAAGCACAGAGGTGCCCATATCACCCTCCCCACTCCTTCTCTCCTCTCCTCTCCCCTCCCCTCCTCTGCCCTCCCCTCCTCTGTCCTCCCCTCCTCTGCCCTTCCCTTCCCTCCTCCCGTCCCCTCCCCTCCCCTCCTCTCCTCTCTTTTCCTCTTCTCTTCTTTCTCTCTCCCTCTCTCTCAGTCTCTGTCTGTCTCTCTCCCTCTCCTCCCCTCCCCTTTGTCCCCCCTCTCTCCCCCTCATTGATGCTGGGCCAAGAGATCTCGGAACCAACTCTTTGGCTGGAAAGGGGACACTGGTAATAATATAAATGAAATCCAACATCATTTTTAACAACCTGCCCTTATATTTTGACACTCTGGAGCCTCACGAAGCCTCATCGAAGGAACTGCAATTAAATGGTTTCTCCTATTGGTTGGGTCAGTGGATGGCTTTTTCCCAAGACCTTTTTCCCAGTCTCCTTCCTGGTTTTTTTTTGCCTAGCAGGGTCTGACAGCATCCATACTTATCAGCCTTAGGGTGCCATGAAAAGCCTGCCCTTTGGAATCCCTATCTCTCTTGCAGGTTCAGTTTAAGCACCTTTTCTCAGAGATCTTTCCCAATACCAACCCCACCCCCCAGTTACTAATGCCTCCCCTCATTATACAGTATTTATTTTGTATATCATATCATCATTTATGTGTATGTGTACATATTTCCCAACCCCAGAATGTAAACTCTTTGAGGACAGGAATTGTTTTAGGTTTGTCTGTTCCCCCAGTGCCCAGCACTTAATAAATGCTTGTTTAATTGAATTAAATTGAACTGCCTTGAACACATTTGATATTGGGGGCTGGAGACATCAGCGTTTTCTTTTCAAGGTGGTATGGCCCTGCTTGGGGGACAGGGACACCCATTGAACTTGAAGACTGTGGAAGGCCTCTTCCTACCAGAAGATTCCTCTGGACCTGACAGAGCAGTAACAAGAGAAAAGCTGGTTTCTGCTGGCATTTGTTGCTGGAAGAGGCGCAGGCTCCTTTTAGAGCCTTCACAAATGCCCAGGCCTCCCAAAAGCATTTCTCCTTGTTTGAGCAGCAAGGGTTCTCTCTTAAGTGAAGGATTTCGATCTAGAAATCCAAGAAATGAATTCTTTGGAAACCTCTTTGTACTACGCTCGGTCAGCACTCACCCCTGCCTCCCAAGGATGTGAACAAATGATAATCATTGAAATAAAATCCTAGACTTGGGGAAGAGCTCCTATGGGATTTAGCCTCTTTGGTTTTCTTAAAACAGCAGTCCACACATCTGGCTGTGAATCAGTGATAACTCTGTCTTTGATGTGCCCTGCCATCCACAGGGTGGGGCTGTCCAAGAGGCCATTAGGGTAGACAAAAGGCAATCAATTAACAAAGACTACACTACCCAGGATGTAGGGTCAGGGACATAATGAGCTCCATGGTAAGCAAACCAAATGAATCAAAGCAGGGTTACATATAAAATAAATAGCATTACAGAGGAAACAAGTTACATTGAAATATAGTTATTTTCGGGAGAAAGTTCACAGACCTCCCCTCCCACCAAGATTAAGAACCCCTTGACTAGCTAATCTCTTGGGTCCCATCCAATTCCAAATCCTTGGAAAATGATGAGGCAGTGACCCTAGAAATGAGACAAGCAGACCTCTTTCTTTTTATTTATTTTTTCCGATTACATGTAAAGATAGTTTTCAACATTCATTCCTGTATGATTTTGAGCTCCTAACTTTTGTCCCTCCTTTTGTCCCCTCCTTCCTCCCCAAGACAACAAGCAGTCCAATAGAGTCCATACCTGTTTAATCATATCAGTCATATTTCCACATTAGTCATGTTGTGAAAGAAGAATCAAAACAGAAAGTAGAAACCATAGGCAAGAAAAAAACAAAAAAAAAGGAAAATAGTGTGCTTTGATCTTGCAGACCGCTTCAAGTACAAAGAGAAAGAAATTCAGGCCCATGAATGTAGTTTTTTCCCTTTTGCAAGACCCTGTATTTTTGGGTTCATAGGATCTCCGAGAAGGAACAGACAAAATCATTTTACAGCAGGAAAAATCAGCACAGTCTAAAGTGGGTCTTAGTATAGAACAGGGGAAGGGAACCTTCTGCCTTGAGGCTACATGTGGCCTTCTAGGTCCTTGGGTGCAGCCTTTTGGCTGAGTTCCAGTGTTACAGAACAAATCTTTCCATTAAGGGGATTTGTTCTGTCAAGTTTGGATTCAGTCAAAGGGCCGCACTTGAGGACCTAGAGGGCCAGGTTTCCCATTCCTGGTATAGAACAAATGATAGGGAAAAGCCTGAACTCTGTCTGCCACTAAACTGCTGGAACCCAGATCTTCTTTACTTCAAAGTCAGTCCACTCTCTGTGACACCATAGTGCCTGTCAGTGTTGAGAAGCAAAACCATAGAGCCAGACCCCACAGTTCAGACCTGCTCACTCTGAGTCTGCCAGTTCCATACCTGGAACTGATTTGGGTAGCTGGTTCCCATGAATGGGAACCATTTTTCCTATCCTCTCTCCTTGGCACATCACAGCTTACTGACTCTGGCTTCTCTGTCTGTCAGCGCTTCGTTGCCAGTGGAGGCTCTCAGAGTCAATATTTGTGAGTAAACCTATGGCCTTCCCTCGGTCTCCCCCCTGAGTTCCAGTCACTGCTGCTGCCTGGTACTAAACAACCTGAATTATTCCTTTGTGTCCTTCTCCCAGACAGGGAGCAAATTGTCTATTGCTGTCCCTTGTCCCTTTAAGGAAAGAGAGCAACACCTCCCCACCTTCCCCTCCCTCCCTGCACCTCTGTCTCTTAGCTCCAGGGTCCTTGAACAAGGCTAGGCAGGAAATGAGCTGCCCAGGGGTACCTGAGGTCTGAAGGACCTTAGAGGGAAAGGGGTGATGGGGGACTGTACTGGAAAGGAACCGAGGTAGAAGGGTTCGTGCATAGGAGCTTCCAGAGTTAGCCAATCTGAAGTGCAAATTGGGGCTTTAAAAACTATCCACTTGATTTTCCATGTTCCGTTTCCATTTTCTGCATTGGTCATCCCTTACAGGCTTCTTTCTTCTGCCACCTAGAATGCCATGCTCTGCCCTCCCAAGCCCCCACCTCCCCAGGAAATCAGTGTTATATTATGTTCCTGGGAAATAGAAATTAATTTTTAATTGCTTACATAATTAGGAAGGTTAGTCTAATGGTATTGCCTTCCCTCCAATAAAAAAAGGAGGGGAAAGGCATACAGAACAAATAAGGAGTATGTCTGGGGTGATATGATTTGGGAGAGCATCTGTCTGTCCACATTCTTCACCTTCCCTCTCCCCCTGGCCCTTTTTGATGAGGGAACATAATTGGGCCTGGGTGGAAAGTAGCCAAAAGGAAGGGCCCAGGGTTTATCTAGCACACCCTTTGGTCAGGGGTGGAGGGGTCCTCTGGAGTACTTTCTTTCAGTTACTCCTGAGGGAATAAAAGGAAGGTGTATTTCCTCTGGGCCAAATCTAATGGCTCCACAGAGGTGAGAACTTGTTCCCAGACACCTAGCTCACCTCCCCTAGGATGCCCGTGCCCCCTGACACATTCTACTTGCCCAGAAGCTTCCAAAACAGCCAAAACCATTCTGCCTCCTGCCCTCCTGCACCCACCATTCTCTCTCCCCTCCTCCCATTTGTCCCCTTCTTTCCCTTCCCTGCTTCTCTCTCTCCTTCCTCCCCAGCTCTTTCTGTCCTGCTGGCCCCTTCCTGGCATTTCTCACAGGATCTCCTTGTTATTGCAAGCCAGGCCAGGGGGTGAAGGGTCATGGTGGGGCCTGGCTTGTCACTGGGGCCAGTGCTGGGGAGTGGGGTGGAGGAGAGGAGGGGGAGGTGGTGGTTTTTCTTAAAGAACCCCTTCATTCACGCTTGCCTCTGCCTCCCATTAATTTGTAGTGCTCCAGACTAGTAATAGTGTCTTTGTGCTGCTGCTTGGAGAGGAAAAAACAACACAGAGACAGCAGCTTCACTGTGTCCTAAAAGGGATGTTTTTTTCCCTTGCTTTTCAATACTGTTTTGGATTTTCATCCCTGTCCTTGTTGGGAAAAGCCTCCACTCCCTCCCACTGCCTCCCTTGGTGAAATAGCCAAGAAGGAGATAGCTCCCTGGCCCTGCTTGCTCTGGGATCCTGGCAAGTAGTACACACAGCTGAATTAAGAGCTGCCAGCAAGGGGAAGCAGCTGGAATGTAGGGAGGGCATTTGGAAGCCTAGGGTGGGCTGTGTACAGGCAAGCTAAGGCTAAAGCCCCAGTACCACCTGTTCATCCCTTCATTTGGCATTCTCCAGCCACCCTCCCTGGCAATCAGTTCCCCAACCTTTTTAAGCCCTGCTCAAGGCTTGTTACCCTGGCAGAGTTCTGACCACTCCTAGACTCTGCATCCCCTGTAACAACTCAAAATATTTTTTTTCTGTATCCATAATTGTAATAATAGCATAGTATTTATTTAGCACTATGAGGTTTATAACGTTCTTTTCACATGCTTATCTCATTTGATCCTCACAACAACTCTGGGAAATATGTAGTGCTATTCCATTTTATAGATGAGGAGACTGAGGCAGGCAGTAAGTGACTTGCCCAGGGTCACATAGCTAGTAAGTGAACTCAGATCTTCCTGACTATGGCCTGATGCTCTATCCACTGCTACCACTGTGCCACCCTAATGCCATATGGGTATGTTTTCCTTGTCTCTTCTGAAGTATATAGTGAGTAGGGGGAGAAGGAGAGGCAGAGGGGAAAAGATGATGAGGTAACTCTCTGTACCCTCATCAGTAACTCTGAATCATGCCCCAAATAAATCTGATGAAATGCACAGGACTTTAGGATATGGAAATGACATGGCCCTGCCAGCAAGTTACTCAGCCTCTAGTTAATATACAACAGATCCATATTTAGCAGGACAATGAAACATTCATTGGGCATAGCTAGGTGCTAGGACCTTATGTGAGGCCTTGGGAGTAAAGGTGAGATGGAAGGGGGAAGTGGTGGCAAAAAAGAAAAAGAGAGAACAGAGGAGAGGAATAGGAGAAACATGTGACTTTAGCCCCTGGGAAACTTAGTCTCATTGGGGACATAGGTAGAAAGCTCAGGAGCATTACACATGGCAGATGAAGCAGGGCAGAAGGGGTACAGCTTCAGCCCAGCCCCAGCACAAGGAAGGCAGGGCCCTTCACCTGGCACAGCAGCATTCAAAGGGAGTGCCACCTAGCTAGGCTTGAAAACGCACTGGCCTGGCTCAGGACAGGACAGAGTTACGTATAGAGTTTTGCCAGAGATAACAAGACCAGGGATGGAAGAATGGGGTTTCTATGCTGCTAGCTGGCCTGGTGACTCCTGGGCAGGCTGGGCAAAAGATACTCATAGAATCTGTCTTGTAGCTGTTTGTAGTCAGTTCAGGAGTCTCAGAGATAGATTCTTGAAATAAAAGGTTCCACCTCTGACAGGCTGTGTGACCTAGGGCAACCTCTCTGAGCCACAATTCCCTGTCAGTAAAGAATATTACCACTTTCCTGTGGCATAGTGGAGGGAGAATATGCAGAGCTCCTAGCTGAGAGGTTCTCCCTAATTATAAGGTTTTAGATATTTATTCCTTCTCTTTCATCTTCATCCTCATATCTTTCATCCCTACTTTTCTCCTGGTTCCTTCCACTTATGAAAGAAAAAGAAAGAAAGAGAAGGAAGGAGGGAGGAAAAGAAGGAAGGAAGGAGGCAAGGAAGGAAGGAGAAAAGAAACGAGGAGGAAGGAGGGAAGAAGGAAAGGAGAGAGGGAAGGAAGAAGGAAGGAAGGTCCCTTGACCTTGCCTCTCTCTTTAAGCTATTACAGTACATCTTTTTTTTTTTCTCTCACTGCTTTTATTTCCTGAACTCCATCCACAGTCTCACGAAATCTGGCTACCTTCCTCACCATTTACTAAAACTTCTCTCCCCAAAGTATCTCCAGTTACCTCTTAATTGCCAAATCCAATGCCTTTATTTTTTTATTTCCCAGTTCTTACCCTCCTGGGCGTTTCTCTGACACTGAACCACACCCTCCTCGTTGATAATCTCACTTCCCCTGGTTCACCTACCACCATTATCTGATCATTCCTTTTCCATCTCCACCTCCTGCATGATAAGTGTGGGTGTCCCCTAGGATATTTCCTTAACTCTTTTCTTTCTTTTTCTCTTTCCCTTGGCTATCTTCTCTACTTTTTTATCATATCTATGCAGCTGATTCTCAAATCTCTGTATGCAGCTCCATATTCTCCCTGAGGTCTACTGAACATCCTCACCCAGCTTTCCCTTTGGGCCTCCAAATTAAACATGTCCCAAACTGAACTCACTGGCATTTTCCCCCTAAACTCTGCCCCTCCCCACCACCTCAACTTCCATCTATTTATTGCTGATGCCATCTTCTTCCTAAGTCACCAAGGTTCAAAACTTCAGCGTCCTCTCTGACTCTGCCTTCTGGCTCGGCCCACTCCCACATCCCGTCAGTTGTCAACTCCATCCATTCTGCCTCTACAATTTTACTAATCCATCCCATTCTCTTCAGTCACCTGTTTTCCTCATCCACCTTCTCCCCATCCACTGACAATGGACTCATTCCCCATGTTATAGTATTCCAACCCCTTATTATTCTATCCATCCTAGCGATGCTGAACAACCCCCTTCCCCCCCGCCCCAGTCAACCACACTTATTTATAGTCTTGTCTCTTACATTTGTAAATTCCTTGAAGGTAGAGATTGGTTTTGCTTTTTATTTCCAGTGCTTAACATGGTGTTTGACACATGGTAAATTAATAAATGCTTGTTGATTGATTAGTTACTGCATTTATCAAATGGGTCAAATAAAATTTATTTTATACAAAATTATGAATAAATTTTCTTTTTTCTGCAATAACAACATGCGGATTTTTATGGCACACCAGGTAAAACCTATAGCACACTCATGTGCCGTGGCACATCTTTTGAGACTTGAACATGACCTAAAAAGACATCTAATCCTATCCACACCTGAGTAGGAATCTCTTTTACTACATGTCTGGCAGTCATTCATTCTCTAATTAAGAGCCTCCAACTGTAGAAAAAAGGAAGGGGAAGAAGCAATCCTTTCCATATTTAAGCAGCTTTTTTTCTAACAGTCAAAATTAATTCTTCTCCCTGTAATGTCGCCCATTGTTGCTAAGGACTGCCCTCTGGAACCAAGTAAAGTAGGTCTGAACCTTTCTTTACATGATAGAAGCATCAAATGTTTGAAGATGGCTATCAGGTCCTCTCAAAGTGTTCTTTGGACTGGTACAGTAAGAAGGAGGCACACAGAGAGAAAAGGATACTTGATTGGGAGTGAGAAGACCCAGGTTTGAGGCCTGGTTCTGCCAATTATGGCCTTGAGCATGAAGAGTTATTAATCTCTGAGGCTCCCTTAGTTCCTTCAAGTGGTCCTGGGCCATTTTTGTTCCCTGAAGGTACTCCAGAGTGTCCGTAGGCTTTCTAAAATATGACCCTTAGAATGAAACATAATATGCTTAGCACAGTGCCTGGCATACAGTCGGCACCTAATAAATGTTTATTGGTTGGTTGGTTGGTCTGACCAGGGCCTACTATAATGGAATGATCCCCTTCCTCATTCTGTACACTGAGCTTTTCTTAAAGTAGCTATTTTGTATATGAGAAAACAGTGCCAACCCTCCCTTACCTTTGTGACCACCACCAACATAGACAATATATAGCTTCACCTCTAACCAGGTAAGTTACACCTGAGAGGCACCATGTGGATTTTTTCCAGCAGTGTTTGTCTTCATAATCTATTCGAGGTGGTTCTTCCTGAGGATCATGGTCCCTAACCACAAGCATTATGTGTTTTCTTGACGTTTTAGGAATCTAGCTGTTGGAATTGGGATCCAGAATTTCCCTGAGGGCCTGGCTGTCAGCCTCCCGCTTCGTGGTGCTGGATTCTCAACGTGGAGAGCCTTCTGGTAATGTGCACTCCCAAAGGACAGGCACTATATCTGCCATGGAACTGGATCAAATCAGCAACCACTGATTTGGATCAGTATTCAGAATGTGAATAATCTAAGACCACCTTCTCATGTGGAATCGTGAACTTTCTTCTTCCTGTCTTCTGTTCTATACCTCCCACCCTGCCCCCATGTTCTACATCTCCTGCTGCTTGAGAGTAGGAAACAATAAACTTATCACTTTGCATGGGGAAGGTCCCCACTGTAGGGTTTCAAAGGGATATGCATTTCCCTTTAAAATGTGTCCCCTTTTCCCTCAGTAAACTGGATGAAGTGGCAGACTGGAGTAGAGTTGAATGCTGGATCCCCAACTGGAAGTTTAGGTCCCCCCACCTTACCTGTAAAGCATGTAAGGCATTTTAGGAATGTTTCCCTTACAGCTGGAGATTTAGTAGGTAGGTGCCCATAGGTAGCACATTATCCTTTCCCTATTAATTCTGTTTTGCTTCCAGAGCTTGTCTGTTACAGGTCTAGGGATGTGTGTATGTGTATGTGTGTTTCAATATATAATTCATTTGGTTTATAGCTTCCCCTGATTATAGAAACTTGCACTTGCCCAAGGGTGTGAGTTCAATGTTCCCCCAACCCTACGTGCATTTGGTACTTTAAAATGGAGTCAACTCCAACTCTAGCCCTAACCCTAACCCTAACCCTACCCTACTCTACTCCCTGCTCCTCCTCCTCCCCTCCTCCCTTAGCTTGCTGAAGCTAGAAAGTATCTCTTCTTCTTCTCCAGAGATCAGAACCTCTCCCCTAATCTCTACCTGTGCTAGCATTAATAACCAGACAAGGATATAGAAGCTATCAAAAAAAATTTTTAAGTAAAGGGAGTGTGTTGGGGAGTAAGGATAGCATGAAATGGCTGTGAGCAATGAGGGGAATGATTTATTAGGAAGAAGAAAGCTCATGCTACCAGCAGGTAACATGGATCTCAGCTGTCCTCCTGAGTTTATCCATTTCCCAAAGGGAGAAGAAATCTTCCACCAGCTTAATAGAGAGACAAACTCTGAGATAACCTGTCTTTGACAGACAAGTGAAGGGGAACTCAAAATTCCCTCTGGCTGCCCTATAGTCTGATCACATACACTCCTGGGAGGAGTAGGAAGATTCATTCTCCTGTCTATTCTTAGAACTCACCAGGACACAGAGAAGGGACAAGGGAAGTGAGCCAACAGAGGTTGGCTGTCCACATCCCTGTGCCTGCACTTTCTCCCTCATGGTCAGATTACCAGGAAGGCTGCTCTTTCCATCTTCCAACTGCTCTCTCCCCAAAGCCTCTAAGACAGTCCCAGAAAGCTACCTTTCAAAACCCATCACCAACTAGTAGATTCTGGGATAACATCTGCTTGACTCTTTAATCTCCATAGCAATTCCATCCAGGTGAGAAACCCATAAAAGTAGGGCTATACATGGATGATCAGAGTGAATGCCATATTCTAAGGACTAGATAGAATATTGAGAAATTTCCTGGCTTATCTCCTTGCTTCCACTTGCACCCAAATGGATTTATATCCTATATATGGAGTCTACTAGAAAGAAAAAAAAAAAAGGGTGCCATTCTGGTAACCTTCCTGTCAGGAATTTCTTATGTCTAAATTTACAACAACGTAGGCCTACATTATAAGATTTATATTGAAAGGGACCTTAGGGACCATCTAGTCCAACAACTTCATTTTACATATAAGGAAGCTGAGGACCAAAGATGGGTTGTTACTTGTCCAAGATCACACAGGTAGTGAGCAACATTTTCAAGGCCTATATTTGTATCACTAACACAATATTCACAGCGCTGACAGTGGCCATTAACATGCCAACAAAATTCTGAATCGTTTTTTTATTTTTATTTTTTTTTATTTTTATTTTTTTTTATTTATTTAACTTTTCAACATTCATTTCCACAAAATTTTGGGTTCCAAATTTTCTCCCCATTTGTCCCCTCCCCACACCCCAAAACGCCAAGCATTCTAATTGCCCCTATCACCAATCTGCCCTCTCTTCTAACATCCCTCTCTTCCTTTATCCCTATCTTCTCTTTTGTCCTGTAGGGCAAGATAGCTTTCTATACCCCATTACCTGTATTTCTATTTCCTAGTTGCAAGAACAATACTCAACAATTGTTCCTAAAACTTTGAGTTCCAACTTCTCCCCATCCCTCCCTCCCCCCATTCCCTTTGGGAAGGCAGGCAATTCAATATAGGCCATATCTGTGTAGTTTTGCAAATGATTTCCATAATAGTCATGTTATGTAAGACTAACTATAATGCCCTCCATCCTATCCTGCCCCCCATTGCTTCTGTTCTCTCTTTTGATCCTGTCCCTCCCCAAGAGTGTTGACTTCAAATTGCTCCCTCTTCCCACTGCCCTCCCTTCCATCATCCCCCCCACCCTGCTTATTCCCTTCTCCCCCACTTTCCTGTATTGTAAGATAGGTTTTCATACCACAATGAGTGTACATTTTATTCCTTCCTTTAGTGGAATGTGATGAGAGTAAGCTTCATGTTTTTTCTCTCACCTCCTCTCTTTTTCCCTCCACTGAAAAGTCTTTTGCTTCTTTTATGAGAGATAATTTGCCCCATTCCATTTCTTCCTTTCTCCTCCCAATATATTTCTCTCTCACCCCTTAATTTCTTTTTTTTAAGATATGATCCCATACTATTCAATTCACCCTGTGCTGTGTGTGTGTGTGTGTGTGTGTGTGTGTGTGTGTGTGTGTGTGTGTAATCCCACCAATTACCCAGATACTGAAAAAAGTTTCAAGAGTTACAAATATTGTTTTTCCATGTAGGAATGCAAACTGTTCAACTTTAGAAAGTCCCTTATGATTTCTCTTTCTTGTTTACTTTTTCATGCTTCTCTTGATTCTTGTGTCTGAAGGTCAAATTTTCTTTTCAGCTCTGGTCTTTTCATCAAGAATACTTGAAAGTCCTCTGTTTCATTGAAAGACCATTTTTTCCCCTGAAGTATTATACTCAATTTTGCTGGGTAGGTGATTCTTGGTTTTAGTCCTAGTTCCTTTGACCTCTGGAATATCATATTCCACATCCTTCAATCCCTTAATGTAGAAGCTGCTAGATCTTGTGTTATCCTGATTGTATTTCCACAATACTTGAATTGTTTCTTTCTAGCCACTTGCAATATTTTCTCCTTGACCAGGGAACTCTGGAATTTGGCCACAATGTTCCTAGGAGTTTCTCTTTTTGGATCTCTTTCAGGAGGTGATCGGTGGATTCCTTCAATATTTATTTTGCCCCCTGATTCTAGAATATCAGGGCAGTTTTCCTTGATAATTTCATGAAAGATGATGTCTAGGCTCTTTTTTTGATCATGGCTTTCAGGTAGTTCCATACTTTTTAAATTGTCTCTCTTGGATCTATTTGTTTGTTTTTCTTCAGCATTTTTTTGGGTCTCCTTTAACAAGGTGTTGACCCGCTTTTCGTGCTTTTCTTGCATCTCTCTCATTTCTCTTCCCAGTTTTTCCTCCACCTCTCTTACTTGATTTTCAAAATCCTTTTTGAGCTCTTCCATGGCCTGAGCCCATTGAATATTTATTTTGGATGTTTGGGATACAGAAGCCTGGACTTTTATGTCTTTCCCTGATGGTAAGCATTGTTCTTCCTCATCCAAAAGGATGGGAGGAGATATCTGTTCACCAAGAAATTAACCATCTATGGTCTTATTTTTTTTCCATTTTTTGGGCATTTTCCCAACCAGTTACTTGACTTTTGGGTCCTTTGTCAAGAGTAGGGTATACTCTGGGGACCTGTAAGATATCAGTTCCTCCAAGGTGGCACAATGAAGCATGTACTGGTCTTGGTGCAGGGAAGGATATTTGTGCCCAAAATCTTAACAGAGTTTCCTCTCCACAGGCACCTGACCTCCAGTTCCACCAAGCTAGCACTGGGGGGGTGGGATTCAGTCAAGCTGTGGGGGCAGGGCCACCATGCAGTGCGAGACAAAGACCAGCTCTCTCAGTGCCCCCAGGGGTTTTTACGATCCAGCAATGGTCTCGGGCTGCTGTAGGGGCTGCTGTAAGATCTGCTGCTGCCTGCCAGATGTGGCCTCTGCAGGCTGCTGCCTGAGGCCAGAGCTATGGGAAGGCCCTTCTCGCTTCCTGGCCAGCTGAAAAAACCCTGTCACTGACCTTTGGCACCTGTGGTTTGAGGGATCTGTGAACCCACTGCTGCTGCTGCTGCAACTGGAGATTCCACCCCTGAGAGCTGTTCACGAGCTGCGTCACACAGCCAAGGCTGGGCTGGGCTTCTCGCTCAGCTCCCAGTGCAACCAACGCTTCCCAGGGCCTTTCAGGTCACCCTGGGCTGGAAATCTCCTCCACTCTGTTGTTCTCCACTTCTGCTGCTCCAAAATTTGTTGAGAGTCCCTCTCTACAGGTATTTTATGGGCTGTGGGGGGAGAGCCTGCATTTTTTTGTCTTTCTACTCTGCCATCTTGGCTCTGCCCCCCACAATTCTGAATCGTGAAATACAAGACTCTCCACATAGAATATGGAACCAAAACATTTATTCAGACACCAGAAAGCCAAATCCCTCATAGTAGCATATTTGTATACAGTAACAATGCAGAGGGCAACACCAGCCCCCAGCCTTCCCCTTGCTAGGGCCCTTCCCACAAACCAGCTGCCTTAAACCAATCACAAACCAGCTCTCCCACTCATACTAGCCATCTGCCTTTCCTAGCTCTGACTGGTTTCTGACTAACTTCCTCTCAGTTCTGCCTCAGCTCTGCTTCCAGCTGCTCTATCCCTTCCGCAAGCTCCTCCCACCACAGACTCATGTGACTCAGGCAGATCTATCAATGGATGGGAATGATCTTCCCATTAAGAAGCAAAGTTACATTAATAATAAGCAAAAATGCCTTATCTGTACAATACTCCAGGGAAACAATACAAATTAATCTCTCATCTTCTAAATGAGAAGCACATTTTGCTTTGAAGACCGCTTCAAAGTCATGAAAGTGTTCTAGGCTTCAAAGTCAGGAAGACCTGGATGCGAATTCTGTCTCAGATACTTACCAATTGTATGAGCCTGGACAAGTCACTAAACTGCATGCTTCAGGCAACACCCAAGACCTTATCTATTAATTCACAGACTGGTGAAAGTCCTTCCCTCTGTGGGAGCTTCTCGTGCTGATGAAGTCACAAACTCAAAGATGATTCTTGTCTGTCTAGAGTAAGTCAGGTTCGTGATTATCCCAATAATCAGAGGTCTCATACCTGAAACTTGCAAAAAAACATTCACATTGTTCTCACTGAGCTTTATAAATCTAATGCTCATTGCCTACTCTCAACCTCACTCTTTGGAGAAGAGGGGGGTTGTTCCTGTTTTATGGATGGGAATAATCTGTAAAAGAGATAAAAATAAAGTGATTTGTACCTAGATGAATTTTCTTAAATTTGAGCTCTCTCTCTCTCGCTCTCTCTCTCTCTCCCTCTCTCTCTCTCTCTCTCTCTCTTTCTCTCTCCTTCCCCCTCTATCTCCTTTTTAAGTTCTTCTAAAACATCTTTTTGTGCTTGAGATTCATTGAAAAAGGAGTAGTTTTCTTAGCTCCATTATCTTTCTCTGAATCAGAACCCAGATCTTCAATAAACTCTACACTATATTTCCAGGATCAAATAGAAAATCCTTTGATGGGCATCTAAAGCCCTTCTCACCTGGCCATTTCCTGTCTTTCCAATCTTCTCCCATTTGCCTACCCTCTACACATCCTACAAACCAGCTACATGGAAACTTGCTGTGACTTGAACATGACAGTCAACAAGCTTTTATTAAGCACCTACCGTGTGCCAGGTACTGTGCTAAACACTCATCTTCCAACTTTGTACTTTTTCACTGGCTTAACTGGCATTCTAGGACCCAGAATATTTTCTTTCTTCACCTCCAACTCCTAGATTCCTTCAAAAGTCAGCTCAAATCTTACCTTCTGCGGCACTTAACACAGTACCTAGAATATGGTAGACATTTAATAAATGCTTTTTTTTTTAGAATTTCTTTTAAATTTAAGAGACAAAATAAAAAAAATTCTGTGTACACTACAGAACAGAAGATTCAATGTAGAGCAATAAATTTCCATTTCAAGAAAACCTATATAAATAAATATTCCACATTGTTTTCCAAGCTGTCTGGCTTTTCTTTGGTCCTTGTAGGTTTTCTTTTGTTCTCTGCTGTGCACTTTTTATTTTATTTTTTTCTTCCTTCCTCCTCAAGGAAGGTTACATTTAAGTATGTACACATACACACATAGACACATATATAGACACATATGCATATACATGGATATCTAAAAACATACATACATATATATGTAATACTGTACTATACTTATTTCTACTTGTCATCTGCTTCTCTGAAAGGTGGATAGCATCTTCTTTTCGTAAATTCAAGTCTTTCCATGTTTTTCTAAATCAACCAGCCCATCATTTCCCACTCCATAGCAATATTCTGATCCAATCTCATTCTATTTGAGAGATTATCTATGAAAGTTTTTCTCCCAATTTTCTATATTCCTTCTGTTCTTGGCTGCATAGGTTTTATTTATACTAGAAAATTTTAATTTGAAATAATCAAAATTATCCATTTTATACTTCAATAATATTCCCACCTTGTATTGTGTTTTAAGGTCTGATACTACTGAATCTACTTCTTTTACATATTTTTTTCCCTTGGTTTCTTTGAAGTTCCTGACATTTTGCTCTTTTAAACGAATTTTATTATTATTTTTTTCTAACTCAATAAGATTTTTTTTTTACTAATTTGATTGGAATGGCATTACTTAAATAGATTATGTAAAATTGTCATTTTTAAAAAATATATTGGCTTTACCTTCCCATGAATAATAAATATGATTTCAGTTATTTAGCTCTAACTGTATTTGTATCAGAAGTGTGTCTGTTTTGATAGGTATAATGTAAAAACATTATAGTTATTTTAATAGTCTAAAACAGTATTGAATAATATGACTGACACAGTGTAGCTTCTCTGTTTTTCTCTTTTGATTAAATCTTTTATAGCTTTAACTTTGAAATTATGATGACTATCCCTACTTTTTTCATATAATAATTTCTGTTCCTGACCTTTATTTTATATTTGTGTGTATCTCTCATTTTTACAGCACTTCCTGAGAGCACTGTATTGTCCAAGTCAGTTTTTTAATTTGCTATCAGTTTCCATTTATGGATAAATTTATCCTATTCACATCCAAAGCTGTAGTTACTTATGTATTTTCCTCCTTCCTACTTTTCCTTACTGTCCTCGCCCTGTTCCTATCTCTCCTCACGCCTCTGCTTCACTTCTACCTGCTACCTTGCCCTCCTGTTCCTTAACCTCCCCATCCCTCCCTTATCCTCTCCCCCTCCCCTTATTCTCTTACTTCTTTCTCAATTTAGAAGACTTATATACATACATACATACACACATTTACACACACATATACATATATACATATATATGTTGTTCCCCCTTTAACCTATTCCTGGTGAGAGTAAGGTTTGAGCACTGCCCCCCCCCCCCCAGCCTCTTCTGTATCAACGTTTCCTTTTTTGCCTCATTTGGATGAGATGATTACTCCTTTTTCTCTCTCCCTACACAGTCTTTTTTAAGAATCGCCTCATCATACTCAGCTCAGTTCAAGCCTTTCTTTCAAACTACTCAAATATAAATGAGTCATTAAAAAACTGATAATATTTTCATATAGAAGAAGTAAACAGTTTAATCTTCTTTAATCTTCTTGAGTCCCTTATAATTGGTCCTTAATATTTACTTTATATTTCTGGATGTTATATTCAAATTTTCCCTTAAGTTCTGCCATTTATATCATAAATACCTGAAAGTCTTTCAGTTAATAAATGTCCTTTATTTTCATTCAGGATTATACTTAACTTTTCTGGATAGGTTCCTTTGGTTGTCACCCCAGCTCTTTTGCTCTTTGAAATATAATATTCCAAGATTCCTGGTCCTTCAACGTAGTAGGTCTTGTGTAATCCTTATTGTAGCTCCATGATATCTAAATTAATTTTTTTCTTGTTGTTTCCAATATTTTCTCCTTAACCTGGTAGCTTTGAAACTTGCCTATGATATTCCCATAAGTTTTCCTCCTGGGATCTCTTTCAGATGGTAATCAGTGGATTTTTTCTATTTCTGCTTTGCCTTCTTATTCTAGAACTTCAGGGCAATTTTCTCTGATAATTTATTGCAGTATTGTATCGATTCCTTTTTTTATCATAATTTTCAGGCAGACCGCCTATTCTTATATTACTTCTCCTCGATCTGTTCCCCAGATCAGTTGTTTTTCTGATGAGATGTTTCTCATTCTCTTTTATTTTTTCATTCTTTTGATTTTGTCTTATTATTTCTTTGTGTCTTAGAACGTCATTCGCTTCCTTTTGCCCAATTCTGGTTTTCAAGGAGTTATTTTCTTCCTTAAGTTTTTGGTTCTCTGTTTCAGTTTGGTTAACTTTCTTTTCATAATTTTCTTGATTTTCTTGAATTGCTCTTTTTTTCCCTAATTTTTCCTCTTTCTCTCTTATTTGATTTTTAGAGTTCTTTTTAAGTTCTTCTAAAACATCTTTTTGTGCTTGAGACTTATTAAAAAAGGAGTAGTTTTCTTAGCTCCATCATCTTCCTCTGACTCAGAACTCGGATCTTCTCTATCCTCATAGTAGCTTTCTATGTTTGGATTCTTTCTCCTTTGCTTGCTCATTTTTATTTTTTTTATCTTGTTTTTAGAAGCTATTAGTGTGGCCAAGGTATGGGGAAATGATGCCCCTAGCCTCTGTCTTTCTTACTGTTATTTTCTGAGGTCTGTCCTGGGACTCAACCTTGAGCTCTCCTCTCCACTCGTAAGCCGTGGCTATGGCCCTCAGTCACATTGTCCTGCAAGTAATCATGGTCCAGTTGCTGTAAACTAACTACAGCTGTCATGTCTTCCCTGACACTGAAACCAGGAACTCTGTTGTCCTGCAGGTGTCCACAGACAGGAGGGTCCCTACCCCTCTGCTACTGTGCTCACCAGGGTGTGGTAGGTCTTATTCTCTGTAGGAGCAGCAGCCCAGCCTGGGTTGCATCTCGTCAGTATAGCTGTAATTGGCTTCCCTTGACTGGTGGAAGGTCGTTCAGTCTTCTTAACCATCAGAGAGAGCGCGCGCGCACTCTCTCTCTCTCTCTCTCTCTCTCTCTCTCTCTCTCTCTGTCTCTCTCTCTTCCTTTCTCTTCCTCTCTCTGTCTCTCCATGAGGTGAAAGTTTGCTGAGACCTTCTTCCACGGCTTGTTGTTTGTTGATTCCACTGAGTTGGCCTGGAGGTGTTTGCTCTTCTCTCTGGCCAAACTTTTGCAGTTAAGGTCAGGTCTTTCCTGGCGGCTTCTTGGGTTGTCTTAGGAGAACAACTGCTTTACCCTGACTTATTTCTGCTGCTCTCCTTTCCCTTTGAGGCAGTGTTCTATCTTTTTGTGCGGAAAAAATTTGGAAAGTAGAAAGTTTTCTGACCTGCTCTGCCATCTTCCTCTAATAAATGCTTATTGGCTAACTATAAGAGGTCTTTCCCAGTCCCCCACTCCCACCGCAGGTCTCTTCCCTCTGAGATTACCTTCCATTCATGTATATGACTGGCATCTTGAGTGCTTAATAAATACTTGTTGACTTGACTGGTGATATAGCTTACTAAGACCAGAGCCCAGGTCTCATGACCTTCCAGCTAAAGGCTTTTTTTTTTTTATGAGACCAAATTTGCCTTAGTTCTTTCCCCTCTTAAGGCTATCTTGACCTTTTAGGATACTCTTTTCTCCCAGGAACACCCGCAGGAGTGGGAAACTTGCAGCCTTGAGGCCACTTGTGGCTCTCTAGGTCCTCAAGTGTGGCCCTTTGACCGAATCCAAGCATCACAGAACAAATCCCCTTGATAAAAAGCCACATGTGGCCTCGAGGCTGCAGGTTCCCCATCCCTGATCAGTGGGCTTTAGGGGATAGTGATTTTAGGTAAAAAGGAAACAGCACCTGCATACGTAGTGTTTTTCCCAATACAATATAACCTCCCAAGGTCAAAGCTGTTTTCATTTCTTTCCTCATACCTAGCACAGTTCCTGGCACACAGTAGGCACTTAACTTGTTGAACTGAGTTGAAATGGGAGCACTGGAAATCATCCCTGAATATCAAAGCCATTATGAAAGGAGGAAGCGGCAGACTGTGGTCAACTTTCAGACCTTGAATTTTGGTGTTTTTCCCTCCCTCTAGTCTGGGCTCAAAGTCAAACCTACTTTTTCCTTAAGTGTAAAAGCCAAGGGTATGAACTCTCTGTAAACCATGGAACAGCGGGGTTGCTGGTCTGTGTTTCAGGAGTATGGAGGAGAAATTAGAGGTCAAAATCAGGGCAGGGAGAACTCTCTGGGAGTGTTCCCTCTACTAAAAATCAGCCGCATCTCAGTGCTTACTTTCTCTTATAGCCAGATAACCAAAATCTGCCACAGACCTGGGGAAAGGAAAAGATTATAGCCTCAACCTACTGCCTCCTTTACCCTCAGAAAAGCTTGAGAACTTGACCTGGGTCAGAGCAGCTCTCTCCCCTTTTACAGATGGGATGACTGAGGTCTAGAGAGGTAGTATGACTTGCCAGAGGCTGCACACAGCCAGGAAGCAGAAAACTAGGTCTTCTGACTCCTCTCTTGGGATTCTATCTGCAAATGGTGTCACCTTATCTCTGAGGCCCACGCTGTGGCATACATTACCAATGCCCTGGCAGTAACACCCTCCTAGATGTGTCCTGCACAGCACAAGGCAGAGGACATGTTATGACACCATTGGGTGATTCACAGGAATCTCTGCTCAACTTGAGATTGTCCCTTGTCCACACATAAAAAAGGAATTTGTGATCAGGGGAATTAGGGCACCCACTCAGATGCCATCCACCTTGTAGCAATGAAGAGTTCTCAGAAGGTCCTTGTAGGTTTTAACAAATTGGAAAGCCTTTATCTGCTGTCCGCAGACCAGCTCGCTGAGGGCAGAGAGACTCACCACTTTTAAATTGACCACCAGGGGATGAATTCTTTTGCCAGGATGAAAGACAACAATAATACCAGCTGGCATTTACATGGTGCTTTGAGGTTTGCCAAGCATTTTGTAAATATGATCTTATTTTAGCTTTATAGCAACTCTAGGATCTGGGTACTATCATTATCCTCATTTCATAGATGAGAGGCAGGCAGGGGTGAAGTGACTTGCCCAAAGTCACACAGTTGCAAAGTGTCTAAGGCCAGATTTGAACTTGGGTCTTCCTGACTCCAGGTCCAGGGTTCTGTGCGCTATGGTTCCTCTTACTGCGCGTGAGAAAGGCAGTGTTGGGTAGCAGAAAGAAGGTTGGCAGGGGACCAGGAAGACTTCCATGCCAGTCCACATATACTGGCTGTTTGAACATGGGAAGTCAGCATCCCAGGCAATTCTCTCATTCTGCTATCTGGCTCTGTGGAAGAAATTTCCACTGCAGAAGTTCTTCCACACTGATGAAATCACAGATCTATACCAAAAAGAACCAAAAGGGACTCGAGAAAACAAAGAGAAAAAATCGCTAACCAAGGGGAAACTGTAGAATGAAGAAAGAGCAGGGTGGGGACAAAAGGCAGAAATGGGAATTGTCTAACCTGTGTGACCTGGGAAAATTCACTTAACCTCTCTGGGCTTCCCTTTCCATATCTGTAAAAAAAAATCTGAAATCCCCTTCCAGCTCTAAATGTATGCCCCTATAAACTGGATACTCCCAATCAGGCTTTTATGAGGCCATTCTGAAATTAGAGTATGAGAGAAAGAAGGAACTTTCTTGGGTTGAAATGGAAAAAGTACTTAACAGACTGCCTTGCTGAGAAGCGAAATTTATTTTTTAGATTTTTAAAAAAAGTAACAGTTTTTTTTTCTGGTTGTTGTTAGCAACCATCAACACATGCAAATATTCAAATATGTCAAGAATTTTAAAAATGAATTCAAACATTAATTAAGCATTTATGATGTTTGAGGCTCTCTGCTCCACAATAGGGATCCAGATACAAAATCAAAAATATTTTGCTTAGATTTTATTATAAACAACTGTACCTGAACCTGTAAGCTTCCATTATTTACTTATTTAATGTTTATTTGTAGTTTTCAATATTCACTTTTATAAGATTTTGAGTTCTAAATTTTCCCCCTCTTTCCCCTCTTCCCTCCCCAAGACAGTATGCAATTGGATATAGGCTATACATGTACAGTCATATTAAATATATTTCCACATTAGTCATGTTGTGAAAGAAGAATCAGAACAAAAGGTAAAAATCATGAGAAAGAGAAAACAGCAGACAACAAAAAAAGTGAAAATATAGTCTGCTTCGATCTGCATTCAGACTCCATGGTGTTTTTCTGGATGTAGATAGCATTTTCCATCATGAGTCTTTTGGAATTGTCTTGGATCATTGCGTTCCTGAGAAGAGCCAAGTCTGACAAAGTCAGTTGCTGTTACAGTGTTCAGTGTTCTGATTCTGCTGACCAATATCCTTTTTAAAGAAAAGATTGTACTAAGTTAATATTTTTAATGATGTACTTATCAAAATGCCCCATCTGCCCCTTTCACCTCTCCAAACACTTTTGATGCCTATGGATTTTTGTGGCTTTTGCTGCAGTCATTATTTATGTAATTATATATAGCTTTCTGATTCTGTTGACTTTGAAAGGCCCCTGTTTCCTTATAATCTTTGTATTTGTCCAAGAATAATAATTTAACCCCAAGCATTTTAAAATTTTGTTTTTTATAACAAAGCAGCCATAGGGAATGAAGCAACTTGTCATAATGAAGTATTTTTAGGTTTCTTTGAGGAAGATGTAAAATAAAGCTGTCTTTGTAGAGGCTTTTTCCCCCTTTCCTTGAGAGTCCAAATCCTTGACTTGCTGTATTCAGAGTGTCCCTCCCAACTGAAGGCACTCTTAGGGACCTTCCTTGATGCACTGATCCTACACAGCCCTTCTGTGTTGGCCAATGGCAATGCAAAAATCTAGACACAAGTGGGGCTCTGAAGGGCCCCAATCTAGCCTGAGTAGCCTGGATCTTGTCTCTCTCTCCTCACAGGTTCGGCCAGTTGAGTGGCATGGTAGAGCCAGTGGCCGGGATCTTTGGGGCTTTCTCTGTGGTCCTAGCTGAGCCTATCCTTCCTTACGCTTTGGCCTTTGCAGCTGGTGCCATGGTCTATGTAGTCATTGATGACATCATTCCTGAAGCCCAGACCAGGTTTGGAAACTACCTTGTCCTCCATCCATTTCTTCTGGAACTTCCTATTTGTTTTCGTCTTCTGTATCTTCTTTACCCTGTCACACTCCTACACCAGCTTCAATCATGTGTGTGTTCTTGGGGGCCACTTGAGATGTAAAAGAAAGAGGAAAAGACACAGGCCTAGGGCTTAAGAAAAATCAAGCTATGAACCTAATGAGAGGCAGAGGGTGGGATGAAAAGAAATAGAATATACTCTCTCTTCTACTTAGTTACTTTCTGTTGGCAAATCATGGGGGAACTGGGCCTGGGGACACAGTAAGAGAAGTCAGAGCAGAAAGGGGGGTGAGATTAGCTTGAAGAAGCACGTTTAGAAATGAGAAAAAGGCCAGTGCTAATTTGAGGGGAGGTGGGATGACTACAAAAAGAGCAAACAAGTGCACACTACCTCATGCCTTTGGGAAGGAATCACTCCGTTGGAATGGTGGGAGATGGGGGAAAGGAAAAATTGCTTTTCAAATTCAAAACTTTCTGAAAATTGATCCTTTCCCTTCCCAGTGGTAATGGGAAACTAGCATCCTGGACCTCCATCCTGGGATTTGTGGTGATGATGTCACTGGATGTTGGCTTGGGCTAATGCCGAGGAATCTTCAGCCTTAAACGTGACTGAATGAAGAAGGAGGTGGCAGTTGACTTCAGTGGAACCAGGAACATAATTCTCCACAAGTGGATTTTTATTTTTACTTTTTTTAATTTGGGTTTTAAATCTTGTTCTCCCTCCCTTCTCTGATTCATCTTAGCATCCCATATAGCTAGTCATTAATCTGATTGCCTCTTAATTACAACATGATTCTTGTTATTTTTATTTTGAGGGGATGTTGATGTTGGAATTCTGGATTTTCATTCAGCTCTTCTTCCCTTAGTGGGGTTGGCAATGAGTGACCTCTCAGAAAGGCTACCATCAGTGGACTGCTCTTACATAAGATTCCTCTTTGCCTAAGGGTCTGCTCACATTTGTTGGACATGATCTCATCCCCATCCCCTTGGACTTGTACCTCTAGCAAGGATGAGACTCCCAAAGGTAACCCTCAGAAATGGGATACCCTGTGAACCAAGCAGTGAGCTCCTGGGCACCCCCCCACCAAGGACTCAAAAGAGGGAGGCCAGGTAGCCTTTCATCCCTTCCTTCTACATCTTCACCATCTTTGATCCTGGGGCCTTAAAGAGCTTTTATGCCACCCTCCAATGCTGAATTCAACCAGGAGCAGAACTGGAATATCACTTAGACAACTTGGCCTACTTCCTAAGGCCAAAACAAGAAGTTTTCTACTTTGGTACATACCCTTCCCCACCTTTTCTAAGGGCGGTGGGATTAGTGAAAGGGATAAACCCAAGGGAAAAGACACTGGGTATTCTGTCTTTTTAAAAAGCAAGAGGAGCTATAGAAGTTAAAGAAAATCAAACTGTGATCCTTTGGGGTCTACAGTGGAAGGGGCAGTACATTGCCTGATTTTCAACTTCTGCAGTTCCTGTTATTCTAAACAAAGAGAGTTGTGGTCTCAGCAGCTTATTTACCCATGCTGTTTGCCAGTTCCCTGTTCCACTACCACCTAACCCCCAACTTTTGAAGCTGACATAGACTGTTTCCATAATGAGGCCAAGGAGACATTAGAGACACAAATTCCTTATTTGACCAATGTCAGGGGCCTAGTACAGCCAGCTATGGCAGACCTTTTGGAATTTTGTTCTGTACTCCCTCCCTAATTCCTGCCATGCACACATATTAGATCAGCCCCAGGAGGTAATTTTGTAACCTGACCCCAAAGCCACTACACTGAATAAGCCAGCTTTGATGAGGATTGTTGCAGAAGGAAGAATTTTGGGGTTTTTTGTTTTGTTTTCAAGTTTCCAAAAACACATTAGACAGACTGTGCTCTTGAAATATCTCCGACCTGCAGAATGACTTGTTATAACAGGTCAGAAACCAGTCTTGTCCCTCACAGGTAAAGGTTTTCAGACAAAGAGTGATGGGACTTGCTGATTCACCCACAGCCAGAGGGTGGTAAAGGGAAGAAGGTTTGAGACATGACCTAGACTACTCTCTCTAGGACCTGTGGTTGTCCTTAGCCAAAGGAATGGGTTCCATAGATGACTTTGGATAGTCTCAGCTGAGAATCAGATCATCAGTTGGGTGCCCAGGCATCATATTGGCAGCTCCCACTTTGTAAGTTTACATGTGTGATGTTGACAGTTTCTGAATGTTCTCTCCACACCCCCACCACCTCCAACCTCACACCATGCCCCCTGACCAACCCCCAAGCCCAAGAGACTGCCCTGCTTTGTAAAAATGCAAGACTCCGAGGCTGACCCTCAACCTGGGCCCATTTCTGTGTTCCTAAACCAAAGGCCTCTTGGAGAGGGGAAGGGGATGTTGGGCCAAGATTCGTTTGTTTGGTGGATGGTGTTTTGTCTTTGTTTTGTTTTTTACTTTGTGTATAGCTCTTCAAAATGCAAAATGCTGTTTCCAATGGATATGACCTTGTACTTTCCAATGGATATGACCTTGTACTGTGATTGATTTCAATAAAGGGGGTATTAAGAGTTGAAACAGATGGTCTCTGCCACATTTTCAGGCCTTCTTCGTATGAATTTTCTTTTATCTTTTAACTCAGAGAATGTGGGACAAGCTAGTTAGAAGGAGCTCAAGTCTACTTGGGAAGACAGAAAAGGCACATAAATGAAACATGAGAACATATATATAATAACATAACATTTTGATAAGGCTCTGCCATTTATTACCTGTGTGGCCTTGGACAAGTCATTTCCCTTTTCTGGGCCTAAGTGTCCTTGTCTGTAAAATGAACCAAATGACCTCTAAGGTCCCTTGCAGCAGTAAACTATAAGGAAAAAAGTTATGAAGCCACATATGGACTAATTAAGCATGTAAGGGATATATAGGCAGAGCAACCAGAATTGGGTGAGGTCCATCAGAGAAAACTCCACAAAGGAAGCAAATTTCAAGCCAGATCCTGGAAGACACCTTTGTTTGGAGGACTTCAGGCAGACAGGATTATGTTATAGTCAGAATTCCTTTCAGATAGATGTTGAATCTAATGGCCAGCAAAGGCCCTCCCCACTTTAAAATTCTCTGAGACATGAGGAGTGTAGTGCTGGGCAAAAAAGGGTGAGGCAAAGGGTGTTTTAAGGTCTCAATCCCTGATGTCTTCAAGAGTAAGCACCCAGAGGGTGAGAATCATGACATGCTGGACAAAACACTGTGTCTAGTAGGCCCCATGGAAAATGATTATTGGTGGTGGGTGATGACACCAAGAACCCTGCTCACAAAATCATAGGACCAAGTCTTCATGTTGCCATCCTCCTCTACCCCCATGCCCACTTCCAGGTCACACACAGCTGTTTCTAGGACCTTCCCTTGACACTGTTATTGGATCCAGTTTAATTTTATTCTCTGAATAGTCCCAGTTTCCTCCAGTACTCTACAAACTCAGAGAAAAGAGCTAAACATGGTCCTCTTCATTTCTAACCCTTCCTCCTTAGTTCTTCCACCCTCAAGGCCTGAGACAGCTGAGGTCTGATGGCTTGACTGAAAAACCAACACCTCTAAGACAGTCACGGAAGCCAAGTTTCTTATCTCCGTGCCTCTCCCTGCACCTCTTCACCTTGAGGGAGCAGAGATTGTGAGTGAGGGTGATGGATGACCCTGTTCTGCTACCGAGCAGCAGGAGACTCCTGGGTACAAAGCCAAACCTGAAGTCTGGATATAGCCCAATGGAGCAGAATGGGCTCATGTCAAAGGACATAAAGCAAATCCCCATTCTGCTGCTTCTAACCTTTGGGCAAAGCAATGAACCTCCTTGAGTGTTTCCTCATATGTAAAATTAAGAAACTGGACCAGACAACCTCTCTAAAATTTCTTCCAACTTAAAAATCTATGAACCCAGGGGGCAGGAGGGGTAGAGGAAGCAGACACTTCTACACTAAATGATCTTGGCTGATGATCAATGTTCTCCATATGGTGGTTCACAAATGTTTATTGGATTTATTTTATTTTTTTTGCTGTGCTTATTATTTATTGACTTTTTAAGAGCTTTTGATTCCATGGAGCAAAATATAGTTTAAATTTTTAAATTTTTTTCTCAATTACATGTAAACAAAAATTTTTAACATTCACTTTTTTAAAATCTTGAGCTCCAAATTATTTCTCTCCTTCCCTTCCCTCTCCTCCCCCCTCCTTGAGAAAGGCAAGCAGTTTGCCATAGATGATACTTATGCAGTCATGCAAAGCATTTGTTGGATTTAAACTACCAGTCAGGCAGCTACTGAGTCCTTTCAGAAAATAGGAAGAGAATAAGCATTTATTAAGATCCTACTATGTGTCAGGCACTATACTAAGCACTTTACAAATATTACCTTATTCAATCCTCACAACAACCCCTTGAGGGTAGGTGTTATTGTTATTCCCATTTTACAGCTAAGGAAACTGAGGCAGACAGAAGTTAAGTGACTTGTCCTAGGTCACACAGCTAATAAGTGGCTCAGGCTGGATTTGAACTCAGGTCTTTGTCGTTCCAGGCCCAGCATTCTATCCACTGGGACACCTAGCTGCCTCATGGGGGAAGGGGAGGAGCTTTACATTTCTTTCCGGAAAGCCAAAGGAATTCCAAATTGCATAGAACATAGAACAAGAAAAGCCTGAGTCTGGGTTCAAGCTCCTGCTATGCTATAAATTCAAACAAGTAGCTTAATTTCTCTGAACCACAAATTTCTCTTCTTGGAAAACAAATTCTTCTTGGGATCAACGGATAATCTTGACAAGATGGGCAGCAAAGCTGAGAGGGTCCTAGGGTTTTGTTTGGGGTTGGTGTCGTTTTTCAGTATAAGCTCACCCAGGAGGTGTTCAGTAAGCCTTTACTCATTGGACTGAATTGACCTAAACTCAGTTTAATAAGACCCTTGTCTTATTACTTATTGTGATGCCTTGTTCCAACAGACATAGGCAGTAAATGAATGGTCTGCCGACAATTGTGACCTCACCCCCTACTTGACTGGGATAACTGAGGTCAACAGGCAGGACTCCTTAGCCTTCCTTTGCGTCTACAATGCTTTCTGTCTTTTCACCTTTTTTCTCTTCTCTCCTGTCTGAGAGAGAGGAAGCATCATTTCTGTTTCCGCAACTTCTTTACATCCTGTGTCTAAAGGGTGTCTCTCTCGCTAGTCTTTTTCCCTCTTCTTCTCCCTGCCTTAATCCATTTGCCACACCACTGGCAGACCAATGTTAGAAAAAAAAAAAAACCATCATGTCAGTGCTCAAAAACATTCAGTGGCTCCCCACTGCCTACAAAATAAAGGCCAAACAACCTTAGCCTAGCATTAGAGGTCACCTTTGGCTCCTACTCACTGTCCCACCTTTACTTCTCTCTGCCCACCCCCAAACCCTGTACTTTAGGCAAAACTGATCTACTTGCCAACTTTTGAACATACCTGTCACTTGGCTGCTGCTCTTCCTGCATGTGGTTCCCTTCAGCCAGAATCCCCTTGCCCAGATTTTCTGCCTATGAAAAAACTTGACCAATTATTGTTCAGAAACCAACTTAAATTCAGTTCTCAGTGCATGCCACCCAGAAGTGATTTCATACTCTGAACTTAGAGCCCTGATTTTCCTGTACTTCTGATATGGTACCTGTTACATAATTACCTGGCATTGTAATCATTTCTTTAAGTGTTTTAACTCACCTAGTAGATTTTTCTTTCTTCTTTATCTTCCTGGACCTGCTTTGCACCTAGCTGGTACCTTGCACTCCTAGCTATTTAATAAATTGTTTAAAGAACCTTGGAATGTGAGAATGAGATTTTTGGCTTTGTCTCAACAGTTTGGGAACACTTTGGCTAAGAGTCCTAAATCTCTAGTCCACAGGATTTGCCCTCACATTTTCTAGAAGGCTACTCTGTTGATCTAAATTCCTGTATTTGAAAAAGTGATCCAGAGAATTGATAATGTAAAGGTAACTTCAAGTTACATGTTTACATAATGGAGGCCTAGGCAGGAAAAGGTACAGCCTCTCCTGAGCTCCACTATGCATGTGTGTATGTATATGTGTGTATATGTGTGTGTGTGTTTGTTCTGTGAAGATATATATGTATATATGTGTGTACATATATATACACATATATGCACACATACATACATACACACATATATATACATATATATCTTCATAGAACAAATCCCCTTAATAAAAGGATTTGTTCTGTAAAACTTAGTCAAAAGGCTGCACTTGAAGACCTCAAGGCTGCAGGTTCCCCATCCCTGGTTTCTAGTTCACCTGTCTCCCCATTATAGAAAAGAAAGCTTGAGGGGCAGAGGGGTAAGTGACTTGCCAAGTTCACACAGGGAATCAGTGGCAGAGCTGGGATTTGAACCTAGACCCTTTGACTCTAAATTCAGCAATCAACTGTACCACAATCCCTTCTTATCTGAGTCCTGAGCTATAGAAACGTACATACATATATAAATACACATATTTTATGCACACATACATGCATATATTATATACATACAAAGTAGTCATGTCCAACTCTTCATGACCCTCTTGGCAGAGATTCTGGAATGGTTTGCCATTTTCTTCTCTAACTCATTTTACAATGGAGGAAACTGAAGCAAACAAGTGACTTACTCAGGTTCATACAACTAGGGATTGTCTAAGGCCACTTTTGAACTCAGGTCTTCCTGAGTCCTGGTCCAGTGCTCCAGTGCTGTTTCCACTAAGTCCTTCTCTCTGTCTCTGTTCCTTCATGTCTCCCCTCCCCCCTTACACACACACACCTGTACATATACACACATACATACATACATGCACACAGGGACATACCTCCTTTGGCCCCTACCCCACAGCAACTCTCCTAACCCAAAGGCAGGAGCTCTGGGCTAAAGGGGCATCCTGTACCCTAAGCCAGGACCCTCCAGGTGGTACATATTAGTTTTTTAATCCCCTTGGGTTTGACCTCCTCCCATATGGCTGTTTTATGGTGTGGTACAAGAATATTGCTGGAATAAACATCTTTGCCTCCCCTCAAAAGATATCTATATGTACACACATATATTATGTAAAATATGTTGTATATGCATATGAATGGCATCTATATAACACTCTAAAGTTTGCAGCATTCTCTATACACATCATCTCAGTTTATCCTCACAACAGCTTTGTGAGGTAGGCAATATAGCTATTTCTTCTTCCTTTTATAGAGGGATTAAGATTTGCCCCTAATTAAGTATGGTGTCAGGATTTCCTCCGAGATCTTTCTGATTCTCAAATCTAACACTGTATCCTTTCTACCAAGAGGAGTGTGTGTGTGTCTGTGTGTGTGTGAGAGAGAGAGAGAGAAACAGACAAACAGATTCATGGTACTTAATGTGTGTTTCAACAAGTCTTTATATATGTGCCTGTTTTTGTCCTGAAATAATGTCTGGGGAGAAGGGGAGAGTATCTGAAAATAGTTCATAAAGCTTCTTTTCATTTTGTACCGAGCAGCTAGCAGGCAGTAACTCTGCTCACCCCCACCTTCCTCATTTCCAACAGTATCCTACCCCACTTCTGTGACTGAAAGCCCTGGCAAAGAGCCAAGCTGATAGTTATTTGGGAAAGCAATGACTGCCAATTAAGAGTCACAGTCTTTCAGACTGACTACAATCTAAACATGTTCCATTGACAAGGGGGTGGGGGAGAAGGTACAGAACTGCCTGTTTATTTAGGGGGCAGAGGGAGGCAGGTGGCAAGGAAAGTCATTCTGTCTGTCATTATAGGATCAAACAGGAGGAAGGTGTCTTGGGTCAGGAGATGAGTGAAATACTGGCAGAATTGATGGGTGTGAAATGAATCGTTCAAGCCAAGCCAAGCACTTGTCAAAAATCCAGTCCTCATCCCTATCCTAATTTTCATCTAAGCAGCATAGAACATATCTCATTAGATAGAGATTCTTAACCTGAGGTCCGTGAATAGATTCCAGGAATTTGGATATGAAAAAAAACACTTCAATTTCACTAACCCTTTGCTTTCCTCTATAATCCTATGTATTTTATTTTTAAAATCATTTATCTGAAACCATTCTTAGGCTCCACCAGACTGTTAAAGGAGTGCAAAAAAAAAAAAGTTAAGAACCCCTAAGTTGGAAGGCACCTTTAGAGATCTCCAACCCACTTCACAGATCAGGAAACTGAAACCCAGAACCAAGGTCACACAACTAGCAAATGGCAGAATTGGGATGATAGATCATATAGAAGTAATTTGGTCTCCAGAGATAGCAATGGAGATGAATTCAGGTTCTCGCTTCAGCTACAAAAAGCTGTGTCTTTGACCAGTGGCTTAACCTCTTCTCAGTCATACTTTCATTGACCTCAGAAGTTAGGATTCACTGCCCTTTCCGGTCACACAGTGCTGTGTGAATACACAATGAAAGGCTTTAAAAAATAATCTATATGGCACCAAAAGCTCCCTTGGAGATTGATGCACCTTTCATGACAGGATCGTAAGCTGGACCATAGTTCATTGGACAATACAGTTAGAGCTGCTAATTAGAAGCCATCAATTCCACTACTCTTATTTTACAGATGTGGAAACTGAGGCATAGAGAGGTTAAATGACAGCCACTAGTGTCTGAGGCAGGATATGAATCCAGGTCTTCCAGGCTACAAGTACACTACTCCATCCACTACATTTTTAGTAAATAAATTATTATCTATGCATATAGGGCCCAGGGTCCTTCTGCTCTGATAGGTGCCTGGACATCTCTTCACCATCATAGATAGCTCTCCCACTTTTCCAGCTTCCCTGTATATGCTATCTTCTCCCATTAGAATGTAACCAAGAGTCTTGAGGACGATGACAGTCTGTCATGTTTGCCTTTTTTTTTAATGAACAAGCATTTACCATCTTTCCCAACCTTGAAAAAGGAAAACAAAACCCTTTAACAAATATATGTTAGGCAAAACAAATTCCTACACTGGCCGTGTCCCCAAATGTGTCCCATTCAAAGTCCTGAAAGCCTCCCATCTCCACGAGGAGGAGGGTGGTTGCTGTCTTCATCATGAATCCTCCGGGATCAAGGGTAGTCATCACATGGATCAGTCGGAGTTGGCTTGCTTGCTTGCATGACCAGCACTTAGCAGCACGCCTGGCATATAGTCGTAAGTCCTTTATCTATCCCTCTATGTAGAAGTTGGCGTGCAAGTTTCCGCCTAACGTCCTTTGATTATAAATCTAATACTTCCCAGAGTCTCACCGCTCCTCACCATATTTTTCTTGAAAGGATAGGGCAACCCACAGTCAGTGGGGAGAAGGGCCCGACAACCTCAGGTAGTGAGCTAGCAAGGGTAGCCAGAGGATGGCACGATCGATCGTTTTCTACTTCTTTAAAACTGGTCAAAAGAAATCCCTGTTGGACTGGCGGCCGGGGCAAAGGGGAAGGCAGGGGGGAGCCAGGAGCCTACCAGCCTGCTTGGTTTTGCTGGGCGTTCTCTCTCCCGGGGGCACCACTTTAGGGAGGTCCTCAGCCTTGGTTCCCTCTTCCCCACTGGGCTCTTCAGAATTCACTCCTTCTACCTCTTCCTCGCCTGCCCGTAGCGTTGCCCCCTGGCCCCACCGCTTTCCTCTCCATCCCCTTTGAGCTCGCTTTCAGGGTTGTCTGGTCTTGTTCATCAGAATGTAAACTTAAGGGCAAAGTCTATCTAGTTGGCTTGTATTTGTACCCCCAGTGCTTAGCACAGTCCTTGGCACATAACAGATGCTTAATAAATGCTTTTTCGTTTTCTCTCTCGCCATCTAGCTATCTGTAACGCTGCCCTCCACTTATTCCAGACCCGCGGGAGGCTCGCGGGCACCCAGGGACGATGGGGCCGGTGGGGGGGGGCAAGGGCACAACCCCGCCTGTCTCCATGGTGCCCTCGCCCAGACGGGCGGCGTGCCCAAGCTCCCGTCGGATCCCGGGCGGCCGCGCTGAGCTCCCAGCGGGGAGCCGGGAGTCCGAGTAGTCCAAGCTCCCGGCCCCGGGGCTGGAGGAGGCACGAGCTGCTGGGTGGGGACTAGGGCGAGGCGGTGCCCCCACCTCCGCCCCCCGGCAGGGATTGCGTGCGGCTCGGCTCGGCTGCCAGCGTTTACCTGCCAAGAGAAGGAGAGGGCGGGCAGCGAAGGTGCAGCCGACTCAGGTTGCGGTCGGCGGGCGGTGGGTGGAGACCCGCTGTCCTCGCCCGGGCTTTGCACGCAAAGGAACAATCCTCCTATTCTAGCACCCAGGGCAATAAAGCCAGGGAGGGAGATCTGGGGCCCCAGCCGTGGGAGCGCGCGTGCGCACCGGAACGCCGCTCAGCCCAGCCCTGCCACCTGAGTCACTGGAGCCCGCGGAGGGAACTCTCCCCCACCCTGCCCTGCCCTGCCCTGCCCTGCCCTTTCCATCCCATCCCAGCCCGCGGAGGAAATGAAACTCTGAAACAGAAGGGCGACTATTCTCCCCCCTGTTTATGCGTGCTTTGTTGTACCTGGCATCCGTGTGGCAACTTGGATGGCCCCAAACTCGCCTTCTCTAGGCAGGTGGGTGGCTCACTCTTCTTACTGGAGTCTCCTGAGGGCTCTCCCGCCTAGCAGTCCTCCTCCCTTGCCTTGGTCTGTCAGTCAGTCAGATGTCAAGAAGCATGTAGTAAGTGCCAGGCACCGTGCTAAGCGCTGGGGTTAAAAAGAAAGGCAAAATCCAGAACCCCAGCATCTTCACTCCAAGAGCTCGGTCTAACGGGAGAGACAGTATGCAAACAGCTATGTACAAACATAATGCATACAAGGGCAAATTGGAGATAAGGGAAAGCTTTAAGGGGGATTTGGAAAGGCTTCTCTTAGAAATGGGATTTTACCTGGGACTTGAAGGAACCCAAGAAGCACAGATAAGGATGGGGAGCGTTCCAGGCATGGGGAACAGCCCCTGAAAATGGCCAGAGTAGGGAGATGTGATCTACATGGAAACTAATACTCTAAACCCATTTCACCAGCACCTCTGTTACAGAACTCTCACCTGGGAATGGGAGGATTCAGAACTTTCTGAGCATCTGTTTCTTCAATAAGCAAATATTTAAGGGTCTGCTGCACAAAGGGTTATAATTTAGAGCTGGAGGGGACCAATGGGTCCAGCTGATTTAATTCAGTGAGTATTTAATAGCTGTTGTGGGCCAGGAACAGGGGTACAAAGACAGAAGACCTTCTCTCTCAGAGATTCTTACATTCTCTTGGGGAGACATAAAAACAGGTATACTAATGTGCACTTACATGATAATCTGAGGAGGAAGAGAACTTGTAACTACTGGGAGGCTAACTGCTGGGGCTCTAAGGAAACTAGGGATTCTAAAGGCGAAAGGTAAGGGGAGAACAAAGAGGACATAGAAAAAGGGATCAGTTGGAATGCCTAGTTCAGAGAACAGCAGGCAGTCCAGATCGTCTGGAATGGAGTGTTCCAGTGGGAGTGGTTAATAGAGTCTTAGATTAATAGATGAGTCTCCCAACTGTAAAGGGAATAAGGTGAAATTAATCTACATTCTTTTAGGGTTGGAGTGGTAAGTTTAAAAGCTGGGATGTGAGACTTCTGACTCTACTCTGCAATGAATATTGGGGAAAAAGACACAAAATATAGCTAATCAATCAATCGATGAATAAGTATTCATCGTAGGAACCTGCTATATGCCAAGCACTGTACAAAAAACAAAATGATACAGTCCTCAAGGAACCTACATCTTAAGCTTGGTCCGCACCCTTAATAATAATAATAATAATAAATACTTGTATAGTGATTTATATGCAGTCCAGATTAGTAGAGGGTCAAGAGTGGGTAGTGTAGGCTGCAAATATCAATAACTATAATCTATAACATTACATGAGAGCATCAGATAGATGCAAAAGACAAAATGCTACGTGGAATCTTGGGGAAAGGTTTAATCATAAAGACCCCAACAGGCTTTATAGAGTCATAGAATGTTAGGTCTTTGGAGGTCATCTGGTATAAACCCATACTTCTGTAGATAAAAAAAACTGAGGTACATAAAGGGGAAGTGAGGTATTTGCCAAATGTCACATGATTAATAAGTGACAGTGCAAGTACTTGGATTTAGGTCCTTCAATGGGTAAAATTTACAGATTTTATTTTTTGTAATTACCCAAAGTGTATATCAACCTTATTCTCGCCCAGAAATGACCAGAATAGGAGTTTTGACTATACTTGATCACACAATTTCAAATTCTGCTCTTCTTCTCCCTTTTGCTCCACCCACTAAAAATTGGTCTTTAACAGAGCAATGCAGAGCCTACTTCCAAGTTCCATTTGGCCACCCCTCCCCACCCCCCACCCCCACACAAGTACTATCCTGAAAGTGCTTCATCCCTATAAAGGATGGGAGTTGTGGTTGGGACTGCTTTATTTTTGTCTTTGTTCTTAGAAATTACTTCTGACTTCTTGGTTGATCTCTTGGGGCACCTTCTGTGTTAGAGTTTTTGGAAGCTTTATTGCTCCTCCTACAGCCCACCATTCTGTTTATCCTCAGTGATGATACACTATGTCCAAAGACTGGGAAACAGGTGAAAATGGCCTGTTGAACCTGAAGAGAAACTGGATTGCTTGGTCTTGGTATATGTAGAGAAAGACACTTCCTCTAGAGGAACACCAAGTCCTTTTCCCTTGGTCCCCCAGCTAAAGATCCCAAGGAATCAGAGGTGAATTCCTGTGAAATCTTGTCTGACGTAATTCCTAGTGCCAGGTACTTTATAAGCTGTGATATTAACAATTTAAATAGGTTTCTCCTTGGCCCCTCTCCATTTCACAGGGAGGGAGTGTGCATCTATCCTGTTTGAACTTGGTGAGGCCTGAGTTTCAGAGCTGGTTCTGGAGCATGGAGCCAAGCTAACATCTCTCATCTCAGGATGTGAAAGTTAAAGGCCTCCAGAAGATTCACTAGGTAATCAGGAAAGAGCAAAATATCTGGACCTGAACTGACAATCCAATCTGGCCAAGGAGTTGTATGGCATGTGTGACAGAACTGATATCTGCCCAGGTGCCCTCCAGGGGTGTAACTAAAAGCAGCTCAGGGCCAGGGATTGTTAAAATTTCAGTGAGAGCATTTATAAAACCTTCAAAATTGGCAAATGCTACAAATCAAGGCTTGATATATAGTTTTGTTGATTGTGTAGACTTAAGAAGGTGACAGAGAAAATATTAGTAATGCAAATTTAATTTGTGTGGCAGGCTTTTAACTTTTGTTAAATCTTTACCACCCACCCCTGGATCCCTCCCTCTCCTATGGGGATCATTTTTTCCTACAAGGAAACAAAGCTCTCTTGGGACCTGATTGGCCTCTGCCTTCCTTGATGCAAATTCTCGGTCACCTAGGGGCATTAAAAAGTCCCATTTACTTGTACCCCTCCAACTTGGTGGACTCTGAAGACCAATCAGATCATCATACCTTGCCCTGTTGAACAGACATATTTTCCTGTAAAGACAAGGGGGTGGCCCATCTATAGAAGCTAAGACCCAGAATAAGGAGATGTATTATCTGTTAAGAGTAAATACTCTACCAGGTGTGGGGAACCTGTGGTTTTGAGGCCACGTGTGGTCCTCTAGGTCCTCAAGTTCGACATTTTGATTGAATCCGCAGTTTGGATTCACAGTTAACTTGGACCCTGTCAAAAGGCTACACCCGAGGACCTAGAAGACCACCTGTGGCAGAGAAGCTGCAGGTTCCCCACCCCTGGGCTAAGTAAATCTGCTTTTGTTAACTGTTTGATGACTTAGAAGTGCCTCATTTTGTCCCAACATCAAACCTGAGCAGGATACCTATATCATACCTTCATCTAACACCATGTTACAGTTAGGGAGACCTAATTAACAACCTAGTTAGTTAATAGCCTAGTTAGAGAGGAAGCTGAGAATTAACATGTTGATCTAGCTTCTTGGGGAAAAGTGAAGACAGGTGGGAAAGTGGAATGAGTAAAGGACCTTCCCGCATTCAATGGTCTGAACCCTTTATTGTATCTCTCACCTAAATCAGGATCAGAAACTCATAGATTTGAAAATACTAATAACTAACGTTTGTGGAGTTATTTATAAACATCTCATTTAGGCTTCACAACAACCCTGTGAGATAGCTACTATAGGTGTATATCACTCTCACTGTTTTGTTACTCAGACTTGTCTAACTCTGCCCCGTGGACCATACCTGTTCAATGCTGTCCATGGTGGTGGGGAGGAGGTTGGCAAAGAGACTGGAGTGGTTCGTCATTTCCTTATTCAGTGGAATAAGGCAAACAGAGGTTAAGTGACTGTTCCAGGGTCACATAGCTTTTAAGTGTCTAAGGTCAAATTTGAACTGAGGGCTTTGTGACTCCAAGCCCAGCACTCTATAAGCTGCCTCTCATTTTATAGATATGGAAATTGAGACTTAGAATCTCTTCCTCAAGACACAAAGATAGTGTCAGATGTAGGACTGACTCCCAGTCTTTGTTACTCCCAAGTCCACCCAGCTATCTACACTACTATGTTACTGCCCAGGCAGGAAGAGATCTTAAAAATCATCTCAGCCAACGCCCTCATTTTACAAATGAATGAGCTGAGGCCCACCCAAAAGTCATACAAGTCATTAGTGACAAAAGCAGCATTGTATCACCAACGACCAAGTCCACTAGGGAGGAACAACTAACATGCTCAAGGATTGTGCTTAAATTTGTCCTTCCAAAAGTATTTGGAGGCATTGTAGCATAGTCAGGAGTGTGCTAGAGCCAGCTGGTATTAATGATCAGAGAATGATCTCTGTCAAATTACTTTATAATCTTATAGGCAAAGGAAACATCTTTTTGGAGGAGAGCCTGATGCTGAATTTTGCTCTGCCCAATCAAGTGTTCAACTCTATATGTTTCAAACTCCACCTCTGACAAGTAGCATTTCTGTGTAATAGAAATTTTCAAGCCCCAAATGATAATGTACTTGTTTTAATCAATATTTGAAAATATAGAATTCTAGTATCAGAAAAAAAAAGTGAAGGCAGCCTCTTTGAATAGAGAGTGACCTGCCTAATCAAGTGTGATATTTAAAAAGTTCAAGAGACATAGTTTCTGAGTAATTGATCATTTTATTAATAATGCTAGTATTTTATTAATAAAAGAGTTGGTGACACTCTCAAATGCCAAAGACCCACCATGGTGGTGGTGAGCTCACAGTTGATATATCGTTGGAAGAGTGAGTGTTCCTAAGGGTGGCAATAATCTCTGATTGGTTAACAATCAATGAGAAAGAATGAATATTATAATGAGAGGTGGCCCTATTGTAATGAGGGGCTGGAGAGATGTAACTTTGATTATATAATTTGCTTTGAAATTGACCTGCCTTGGGCAATCTAATTAAAGAACCTATCTTCACCCAAACCTGTGTGGAACACAATGGGTTTTTCCATCTTAGATTAAATTCCTTGTAAGGTTTGGTGGGATCTGACCAAGACTGAGGAGAAAGTCAATTCAGTCTCATTATAAGCAATGTCTGAGCTTTGAAATGAGGACTTTAGAGAAAGGGGAGAACTCTGGATCTTTGGTTATTAATAATAATATCTCTCACAAGAAATGTGTGTGAGTCCCACTCAACTGAGTCCAGGACCTCACATCTTCTTTGTTGTTCTGAGGCCCTCCCCACATTCCCCAATGAGCAGTAAGGGAAACATAGACAAAATGATGACCCAGATTCTCTCCCGTTTATTGAAATGGATCAGGTGCTGAAGATCTAACTGAGCTAATATTGTTTTCAGTCACTTCCCTCTTTTCCTTAGGCAATTTCCTAATTTTCCAGTTTATGAGGCCATACTGATTTAGGATGTATATGGTAGAAGAGAGGGGAATAAAAGTATCCTCTGGCTTAATGTTGACTGTTAGCAAAGGAGTTATGTTGACCGGATGTTGACAGGGTGACATTTTCTCTGTTCTTAAATTTAAACCACCTACAGATAAGGGCTTGATTTATTGTCATTATTTTCAATTGTCTAGACTTAAGAAAGTGTTAATAATGCAGATTTAACTTAAAAACCTATCCTGATTATTTTTCCCCCAAGAGCTTCTTGGTAAACATTTACCAACACACCTCTGCTAATAGTTTGCCATTTCCCTACCTAGAATTGGGGTTTTCAGAGTGTGTAATGGAAGTCTAATAAAGCTTATGGACCAATTCTCAGAAGAATGTTGGCTTTTGGCTTTTTTTATTATTTTCATAATTGAAGAAAATGCTAAATTTCAGTTACAGGTTAATGAAAATCATAATTCTATTTTATTTTTCCCATCCAAGTTCACAGGTCCCCTTGAAAGCTGCCCACAGATCCCAGGTGGAAAGCCTCTGGCCTGTGGGATCAGAGAATCATAAATTTATTACTGGAAGGAACCTTAGAGGTTATCTGTCTTGTCTGTTCACATTGATAACCATGCGGTCTCCCTCTCTGGAATGTAAGCTTTTTGTTTTTACTTTTTCTTTGTATCCCCAGCAACTTAGTGCAGTGCCTGGCACATCATGAATTGATTGATTGTTAATTGTTCATTGATTTGGGGGGGGGGCGGTTGGCTTATTTTTACAAGCAAAGTAGCTGAGGCACAGAGAGAGATTAAAGGACTTGCTTATAGTCACACAGACATTATAAAAGTAGCAGAACTCCGGTCCCCAGGGAAGTATATTTTGCCATCAGTCCTCTAGAGTTCATTGATCACTGCATGGATCAGAGTTCTGACATTTTTCAATGTCACTTCACAGTTAAAAAGACATTTTTCCATCTATTATTTCATAACACCCTCGTGATGATGTTGTGAGGTAAATGGGGCCAATATTACCAAATGAGATAAAGCATTTTACAAATCTTACAACACTATATACATGTTCATTTTTATTTTATCCCCATTTTATAGATGAGAAAACTAGGTTTTCTCACCAAGGTTAAGTGATTTGCCCCAAGGTCACATAGTCGATCTGCTATCTGTGTTTAATTCCCAATGAAAGATGGATTAATTCCAGTTCTTTCTGGTTATCTGTTTCTGTGGGTATGAGCATCCACTGCCCAACAAGGAGAAAAACTGAGTAAGAAAATTCATTTCTATTCATGTCAACAAAACCTATTAGCTTCAGGAAACTGTGTGAGGGATGGGTATACAAAATCATCATTCCCCTGCCCCCTTATTTTCTCCTGGAGGAATATAATGTAGATAATTGAGTAAAAAATAATTTAGGGAGAAGAATTAACAACTGGGGAGGTTGTTTAGGAAGTACGTCATGTAAGAGAGCAGAGCTCCCTGTGGGAGTGGGGAGGGAGGGGTTGCATAGCTGGAATTCATAATAATAATTCACATTTATATAGCAAGGGAAATCCCAGAAGTCCTTTGCCCTAGGCCTGGAACTTTTGCAAAGGACAAATAACAGTATGATGGGAAGAGGTGAGATTCCTGAAATGAGCTCATGGTACTTAACGCCATGTATAGCATGTCAGATGACAATTCTGATAAAATGGAAGATTCCTATCAACCTTGGTGGGAGGTGGCTCCAGCCTTAGCTTTGTGGTTTGGAAGAGTGTAACAAGGCCGACGGCTTCCTCAGAGACCACACCCTCCTTCACCCAAGGTTGCCTTCATTGTTCACACAGTCCTGTGTTCTGCTCCAATTCATTCATCCTTAATTCGAGTAGAGCTGGATGCCAGTTTTCTGGCCTCTAATCATTCACCTCATGGAAGGGGCATGTGCCTTCCTTTCCACTGTAGCATTATCTCTCTATTCTGCCTATCTCCAAAATGCTAGTCATCATCTTGTTTCATTTGGACTTTCTTGGCACTTATTAACGAAGACAGAGACATAGATTTTTAGGCATTGTAAAAAGCTTAGAAGAAAACTGTGAACCTGCCAAAAAGAAAGATCGAGACGACTTCCACATTTGAAGCTGACTGTGACATAGCTGACGTCTCAAATTGGTTACTCTTGACCCAAACAGCAGCAAGTAATCTAATGACACAAAGAAAAGATTAGCTTGGCTAAGTTTATGGATCTGTTGACTTCTATAAAGTATAATATCCCAACATCAAGCCTGAATGAACAGAATACCTGTATCAGACCTTTCCCTAACAGCATATTACAGTTAAGGGAACCTAGTTAGAGAGGAATCCAAGAACTAACATACTGATCCAGCTTCTCCCGGAGAGCTAAAGATGGGCAGGGAAGCAGACTGAGGAAGAGACCATCGCCCATTCAACAGGACAGAGATAGAGAATCAGAAAGATCTAGGTTCAGGTGTCACCTTTGACACCCAGCAAGAATGGTAATAATAATACTGTAATAAGAGTATGGGGCAACTAGATGGTACAGTAGATACAGTGCCAGGCCTAGAGTCAGAAAAAACTGAGTTCAAATCTGGCCTGAGACACTTCTTAGCTGTGTGACTCTGGGAAGGTCACTGAACCCTGTTTGTCTCTGTTTCCTCATCTGTAAAATGAGCTGCAGAAGGAAATGGCAAACCACCAGTTTGAAATGATCTTTGCCAAGAAAACCCCAAATGAGGTCACGAAGTGTCATATGCAGCTGAAGTGACTGAACAATAAAAGTGATACCTTTTTAATGGTCTTGCATTTTGAATGCAAAGCTTTTTCCATGAGGTATGTATAACAGTTAAAAGTGATCATAGGTGGTTTAATTTTGCCAGTTCAAACTTACCTTTCTTAAAATCTGACAGACTTTCTCAGAAATTTACTTCCAGCTCATTTGTTTGTTTGGTCATTTCAACTGTGTCTGACTCTTTGTAACCCCAGTTGAGGTTTTCTTGGCAAAGATACTGGAGTGGTTTGCCTTTTATTTCCTTCAATTCATTTTACAGATGAAGAAACTGAGGCAACCATGATTAAATGATTTGTGCAGGGTAACAAAGCTAGTATTTGAGGCCAGATTTGAACTCAGGAAGAGGAGTCTTCCCGACTAGAGGCCAGCACTGTATCCACTGTACCACATAGCTGCCCTGTCCCAAAAAACCTAGAAAAAAGAGAATATCAAGGAGGGGAAATGATCAACAATATCAAAGGCTGCATAGAGGTCAAGGAGAATGAGAATTGAGAAAAGACCATTTAATTTGCCAAGTAAGAAGTCATTAGTAATTTTTGTGATGTAGAAGCAGGTTTGTAATAGATTAAGAAGAGAGTGAGGGGAAAGTGGAAGCACCAGAGCTGGAAACCGAGCTGAACTCTCTCAAAATTCCCCTCCAAAAAACTTTAAAATAATGCCTTGAATCAAATTTTGGAGTGGCAGAGCCAATAAAAGGTCAGGGTGAGACATTTTTCAAGCCTAAGAAAACCTAGGAGGTCTGCAGAGGTCTATAACCCAGGGGTGGAGACCTGTCCAGTGCACACAGAAGCAACCGCAGCATCAGCAGCTTCAGAAACTCTAAGACCAGAGATAGTAAAGGTGTCAGACAACTTGTCAGAAAGAGACTACAGTGGACCCTTTACTGGCACTGGGTACAGCCAGTGCTGACCAGCAGCCCTATTGTCCATATGTACTTCTGAGTCACAGTTCCACAGCAGAGAACACTAGTGCTACCAGATGAAGGGGACCAGGGGTCTCTTCTGTAGATCAGTAGAGCAGTGACCACATCTCTCCTAGAATCATACCACCTTGGAAGCACCAAACTTAGAACTAACTTTGAAAACAGCAACACAAAAAAATCTGAAGTTTTGGACAGTGCCTCCCCACTCCAGGTGAGCAGAGTTCAACTTTAATATGAAGCTCAAATTCAAGAAATAGACTGGGAAAATGAACAAACAACAACAACCACAAAAACGACAATAAAAAGCTCCTATGGTGGCAGGGAAGACCAAGACATAAACTCAGAAGATAACAATGTGAAAACAGTTACAAGTAAAGCCTCAAAGAAAAATGCTAATTGGATTCAAACCCAACAAGAATTCTTGGAAGAGATGAAGACATAGATGAGTGGTAAAGGAAAAGCTGAGAAAAGAAATGAGAGTAACACAAGAAAAAATGTGAAAAAAGAATTAATGGCTTGGTAAAAAGAGGCAAAAAATATATAAAGAAGAAAATAGCATCTTAAAAAACAGAATTGGCCTAATGGTAAAAAAGGCACAAAAATCCACTGAAGAAAAAACTCTTTAAAACACAGAATTGGCCAAATGGAAAAAGAGGTATAAAATCTCAGCAAAGAAAATAATTACCTAAAAATTAGGATTGAGATATAGAAATCTATTTTGTCCTACAAGAAAAAAGGGAAGGGAGTAGTGTGATATAAGAGAGGTCAGACTGGGGGAAGAATGCATGACGTTTTGGGATGGGGAGAGGGGAGAGATGAGGAGAAAATTTGGAACTCCTAATTTTGTGGAAATGAATGGTGAAAACCAAAAATAAATAAACATTGAAAAGGGGAAAAAAAGAAAAAAATTAGGATTGTGCAAGTGGAAGCCAATGAATACATAAGATACTAAGAGACAATTTTTAAAAAGTCAAAAGAGTAAAAAAATAGAAGAGAATATGAACATCAAAAGAAGAACTGATTGGAATAGAGGAAAGATGATTTAAGAACTATTAGACTGTCTGAAAGTCATGTTCAAAGAAAGAACTCAGACATCATATTTCAAGAAATTATCAAGGAAAATTGTCCCAATGTCTTAAATTCAGAGGGTTAAGTAGAAATTGAAAAAATCCACCAATCACCTCCAGAAAGAGATCCCAAAATGAAAACTTCCTGGAATATTGTAGTCAAATTCCAAAGTTTCCAGGTAAAGAGAAAATACTTTAGTCATGAAGAAAGAAACACTTCAAATATTGTGGAGCCACAATTAGGATCACACAAGATTTAGAGGCTTCCACAATAAAAGAACAGAAAGTATGGAATATGATATTTGGGAAAGCAAAGGATCTAGAATTACAACCAAGAATAACTTACGTAACAAAACTGAATATAAGCCTTTAAGGGAAAAGACAGATATTTAATGAAATGGTAAAAACTCAGAGCCAAATAGAAAATTTGACCCACACTACACTACACTACCTATACTAGACTCAAGAGAAGCATAAAAAGGTAATCATGAAAGAGCAATCCATAAGGGATTCAAAAAAATTAAACTGTTTATATTCCTATATGGGGAGATGATACACATAGCTCCTAAGAACTTTATCATTATTAGGGCAATTAAAAGGCTTTTACATAGACAGAGGACATGACTCTGAGTCAATTATGTTGGAATGCTCTCCAGAGTAAATGAAGAGGTAAGAAAGGGTGATGCACTCAGAGAAGGGGAAATGGAGAAGCATAATGTGGAAAATTTTTTCACATAAAGAGGCACACAAGGAAGTGTAGAAGGGGAAATAGGGGTGTGGCAGACAATGCTTGAACCTCACTCTCATTGGAATTGGTTCACTTAGCTGTGTAACTTACCCAATAGGGAAACAGGAGAGGAAGGGAATAAGTGAAATGGAGGTGGGAGTTAGAGTTGTGGGGAGGGTGATAAAAAGGAGGGCAGATTAAGGGAGGAAGTAGTTAGAAGCAAAATAGACTTCTGAGGAGTGACAGGATAAAAGAGAAGGAAAAAAACAGAAGGAAATGGCGTGGAGGGAAATACATAGTAATCATAATTCTGAGTGTGAATGGGATGAACTCACTCATAAAACAGAATCAGAGAGCCAAATAGATTAGGAATCAAAATCCAATCATATGTTATTTTCAAGAGATGCACTTAAAACAGAAAGACCCACTTAAATACAGAAAACAGAAAGACACACACAGATTCTGCTGGATCAGAATCTAATAGGCTTCAGTAGAAGTAAAAAAGTCAGGGGTAGCAATCATGATCTCAGACAAAGCAAAAACAAAAATAGACTGAATTAAAGGGTATAATCATAACTAAAAAAGGAAGTAATCAAAATTACATTTTGCTAAAAGGTCCCATAGATCAAGGCTTCTTAAATTTTTGCCACTCCAGACCCCTTTGACACTTTTTAACTATGGGTTGCAACCTCATATGGAGTTTAAGAAGCACTGCAGGCCTAGACAATGAATTAATATCAAATATTAAATGAATTTGTAGCAAGTTTCTCTGATAAGTGCCTCATTTCTCATATACATACTGAGTATGGGACTGAGTCAAATTTATAAAAATAAAATCCATTCCCCAATTGATAAATGGTCCAAGGATGTATAAACAAGCAATTTTCAGAAGAAGAAATCAAAATTATCTATCATTTTATGAAAAAAATGTTCTAAATCACAATTGACTAGAGAAATGCATATTAAAACAAATCTGTAGTACCACCTCACACGTATCAGAAATGACAAATGGTGGAGGGAATGAGGGAAAAATAGGTACACTAATGAATTATTGACAGAGTATTGAACTGGTCCAACCATTCTGGAGAACAACTTAGAACTGAGGAGGGTTGGGGCGGGGGCGGGGGGGGGGGGGGCTGGATTCTAAGACATCCCCTCCTCAAAGACCAGAGTCCAGGGGCAGTTTATCTGGAATGAATTCAAGGACTCAAGTATTCTCAAAGTCAAGGTGGTGAAGATTTATTGGTATGTGGGAAAGAGTTCTTAGGGAACCTGCAATTTGAAAAGGGTACACGTAAAGTTTATATAGGATATTCTATAGAAAAACACCTGCCAAATATGCTAACTAGGTGATTTGGGGCAGAATTAGGGAGTGGTTAGTTCTTAAAGAAATATGCAATTTTAGTATTTACTGTTTAGGTATTTTACCCAGAATTCACCAGGAAATAGCCCAAGGTGGGGCTACATGGAAGTGTGGTTTTAGGCCTGAAATTTCACCAAATCAGCTAACAGGGCTGACTGAGAAATACCCAGGGTGCCCCCATCATTGTCTTGTTAGACAAGATAAATGCAAGGGAGTACACATATGTCTAAGTCTAGGATACATATGATTGGTAAATGAGTAATAAATATCTTTATGACCCAGTACACAGCCAGTTCAGCCAGTACACAGCTGATTCAAACTAATAAATTCTTTAGGTGCAGCTGGCTACTGTATCAGGAAAAGAGATAAAAGTTTTGCTGGGGCAGGCTGTCCTTGGGCTGGGGGGAAATTTCCAAGGACAGGCTAGGGAGAAATGTGATTTTTAGAGAGAAATGTGATTTTAGAATTGGGGTCCAAGGACCACAGCAGAACTATGCCCAAAGGGCTATAAAACTGCATACTCTTTGACCCACCATTACCACTACTAGATCTGTACCCCAAAAAGTTCAAAGAAAAAGGAAAAAAGTCCCATATGTACAAAAATATTTATAGCAGTTCTTTTTGTGGTAGCAAAGAATTGGAAATTGAGGCAATGCTCATCAACTGAGGAATGACTGAATAAATTGTGGCATATGATTGTGATATAAAAAATGACATTGGGGTGGTTTCAGAAAAACATGGCAAGACCTACCTGATCAGCTGTGAAAGACTTAGCTACTATACAGTGATCCAAGACAATTCCAAAGAAGTCATGATGAAAAAATGCTGTCCACCTCCAAAGAGAGAACTGATGAACTCAGTGCAAATCGAAATAGAATTTTCTTACTTTTTCTTGCTTTTAAAAAATGTAGCTAATATGGGAATGTCTTTACATGATTTCACATGCATAATATATAGACATATATTTACATATATATACATATGTATGTATATATATGTATATATATACATATATATGTTACTTACCTTCTCAATGGATGGGGGATGGGATGGGAAAGAAATTGGAATTCAGATTTGAAAAAGAAGATAATCTTAAAAATAAATAATAAATTTTTTAAGAGAAAGAAAACTAGAGGGGAAAAAATGGAGGTGTCTATTAGAGACAGCCTTTTCAAGAAATTTAGCCACAAAGGGCAGAAAAGATATGGGACAGCAGGGATAGAAGGATCTAGTGAGAGTTTTTTGAGGATGGGGAGACATAGGTATGTTTGGAGGAAGGAAGGAGCCAGTAGACAAATCAAGATTGAAAATAAGTGAAAGAGTAGGGGAGACAGAGGGGACAATCTATTGGAGGAGATGGGATGGGGTGGGATCACGAGCAGGTGGAGCGGTTAGCCTTGGTAAGGAGTAAAGCTACCTCATCCTGTGAGACAGGGGTGAAGGAAGATACAGTGAAATATGAATGATTTGAGATGGTGAAGAGGGGAGCTCACAGTAAATGGCATCAATTTTTTCTATAATATGAGCTAAGATTCTCAGCTTATAAGGGGAACCATGGGAGGTTTGAGGAGGGATAAAAAGATTTGGAAGAACTGCTGAGGAGAGTATGAGATGAGTTGATGAGGGTGGTACAATAGGATTGCCTAGCAGTAGTGAGAGCCCAACTGAGGTTGTGTAACATAAATTTATAGTGGACCCAGTCAGAGCAGTTGCATGATTTTCTCCACTTTTATTTTGCAGCATAGGTAGGTACAAAGGTGGTGAGAAGTGGGAGTGATCTAAGCCTGAGGTGTAATCATTGAAATGATAAGGGAGCTAGGGATTCAAGAAAGGAGGACAATGTAGAGTCAAATTGTTTCTCCAAGGGATCAAGATAGGGAAAAGAGAAGTGAGTAGTTAATGCAAGGCAGATAGCCTGGGAGAGAATTGAGGGGTCAAGGAATTAGAGGTCAAGGTGTAAATGAAGTGTAGAGCTTGAGAGGACGACCATCCTTCCAAACACTCAAGTTATGACTTCGGGGTCATCCTTGATTCTTTATTCTGAACCATGACTCATTTTGCACTCAGTTGTTAAATCAGATCATTTCTACATTGTTAGTCATAAGAACAAACCCCAAAACCTGAGTTTTAAAAAGAAATGTATTTGGTCATTTGGTAAAGGGAAGAGCCAGAAAAAGGTGTGGTTCCTTTCTGAGTCTCTGAGAAGTTCACATTATATAGGGTTCAGAGAAGAGTACCAGCACATGAACTGCATACAGCAGTTAAGCAATTTTGTAGAGAGGGCAGCTCCCAGCCTAGGTACTTTGAGATGTATATCAGTAAGCATAAACATTCAAATTTGGGGACCCCCAAAACAGAGCTGAACTCAGGAAGACCTGAGTTCAAATTTGACTTCAGACACTTACTGGCTCTGTGACCCTGGGCAAGTCACTTCACCCTATTTGCCTCAGTTTTCTCATCTGTAAAATGATCCAGAGAAGGAAATGGCAAACCACTCCAGGAACTTTGCCAAGAAAATCCCAAATGGGGCCACAAATTGTCCTGAAACAACTGAATAACACAACTGGACAACAACAATGAAAACACGAGTCTTGGGAGATAAATACATATATCATATTATATAAATATATAATTTTATATAAATTTTATATAAGCTTATATATAAATATATAAATAAATAAGACCTGGGTGGGAATTTAAACCTTCCCTGCAACTTTGGGCTTCCCAGCTTCCACAGAGTCTTTGAGGTCGGCTTCACCGTGGGGCCAGGGTTTGCTTTTGTTTTCTGTTTCCTTCCTTCCTTCCTTCCTTCCTTCCTTCCTTCCTTCCTTCCTTCCTTCCTTCCTTCCTTCCTTCCTTCCTTCTTTCTTTCCTTCCTTCCTTCTTTCCTTCCTTCCTTCCTTCCTTCCTTCCTTCCTTCCTTCCTTCCTTCCTTCCTTCCTTCCTTCCTTCCTTCCTTCCTTTCTTCCTTCCTTCCTTCCTCTCTCTCTCTCTCTCTTTCTTTCTTTCTTTCTTTCTTTCTTTCCTTCTTCTTTCTTTCTTTCTTTCTTTCTCTCTTTCTCTCTTTGTCTTTGTATCCCTAGAAACTAACACCATGCCCCATCTGTAGACATAGGGACTGGATTTAGGGTTTCACAGATGGGTAATCTCTCTTTTCAAGCAGGTTGGCACTTTCTTTGTGTTTTAGAGAGTTATCTAGACCTGTGGAGTCAAACTCAAAAAGAAAAGGGTCACTAAACCATACATAAGGATCCCTGCTGGTGCATATTGACTAAGAATTATCATTATTAATTAATATTAATTATTAGCAATTAATTAATATTAACATTATCTATGTTTTATTGTATGTTTATTTATCTTATTAAATATTTCCCAATGACAGTTTAATTTTGTTTGGTTGTGTTTGATACCTCTGACCTAGAGCACTGAGTGATGCTTGTTGATTAACTGATAGACTGATGCAGAACCATAGAGCACTTCAAATATGGAGTAACTTTTCTCAGAGCGCCTCAGGTGCTACAATTAATTATAGAGAGGGCCAATCAGCATAGGTATGCTGTATTGGCTGAGACCTATTGTCTTTTCCACTGGACTGCAGTGGGCCCCTAGACCTACTTCTAGCTTCTCTTGATGTTGCTTGTCCTTTGTTTCTAAAGAGGACCATAGTGTCAGGGAGGTGATGCTATGACTTGCAAGTGAATTGGCTTTAAGTGAGGCAGGAATTGTGCAAAGTCACCAGCCTCACTTTTTCCTCCAGAGTCATCTGGTTCCAATGGACAGATATAGATCAGGACAACTGGAGATGACTCCATGGCTATCCTATGACTACTTGGTCAGCAGAGATGACCCTTCCCTTACCCATCCTATGGCCATCAGTTACTCCTGACTTCAGGAGAGTCAAGATACAGGTCTATCAACCAATGAAATTTTACTCTGCCTCATCTGTACATCTGCGTATCAAGTGTAAGACCACTGGATTTGAAGTCAAAAAGCCTGTGTCTGACTCTCACTTCTGTTTTTTGCTAATTGTATGACCTCAGGCAAATCATTTTGCCTAAGACTCAGTGGTCTCACCTGTAAAATGGGGATTATGATGCTTATCCAGCCCAACACACCAGGATATTGTATGGATCAAGTGAGATAAAATACCTATTAGACACATTACATATTACATAAGTTGTCCCCAAAATTTTAGTCTTTAATGGCTTGAAACTGCACAAAGACTTTTGGGACACATGTGTAACTGTAAGCTGTTATTATTTTGCCTACTGGGACCTACCCTCCTCCACCAGCTCTGCCTCCCACCCCAAAGAATGGTCTAGAGGGAAAGTGATTATATGTGTATATGAACCCAAGCCATTACCAGTGTGACCCAAAGTTCCAGATAGGTAGGGATTAACACTATCTACTTAATATTTCTTTGTTTGGAAATTCTAGGGAATTTATATTAGTTGGAGTTTGTTAATATGATTTTTAAAAAGAAAATTTATTTAAAAGAAATTCTAAGAAATTTCATTTCACAGTTTATATTACAAACTCTTCTCTTGTTTTGGAGATGTAAAGCGTGGGCCCTAATTGCTAGCTATGTACACACACATACACACACACATATGCACACACCACATCTACTTGAAAATAGTTTCATCAGGAGTGGTTAATGGTTTTTTTTAATGCTCTTCTCTGGTCTTGTTTTAAGAAAGTAAGCATCAGTGTTTATAAGATGTCTTCTTTGACCCTGATTGGTTTCTCCTTCCAGAGAAACTGGTCCCCCCCATTTTCCCCTTTCAGCCCCTTCCCTCCAGTTGTGCTGACTGACACATTGCGTGTCAGAAAGAGCTGTTCACTGGAAGCCTAAGGCACTGCCTTCGAGCGTGGATGATAGCTAACATGGTGTTCATTCAGGGCCCTGACAGGCGCTGATGGATTTAGCTTCCTAGTCAAGCAGCTTTGGGAAGATACAATGGGGAGCATTGTTCAAGAGGGCAGGCCTAGGCCTGTTAACCCACTCATTTACCTGATGGTGGGAGACAGGTGTATCACACACACTCTGCATGCCAGAGCCAAACTGCAGCCTGGTGGTTAAGATCTCGCCTTTGTTCCCCTGGGCTAGGCCAACAGACACAGATGTGGGGGAGGGGGAGGAAGGTATCCAGAACATCATTCTCTCCTGGGAAATCTGCCCTAAACCTTTTTCTTGGTTTGCTCCTCTGAGGATTATACTTCAAAACCGAGTTTTGATATGGGGGTGGGGAGGGAGGGGGAAGGAAGAGAGCACAAGTTCTGGCTCTGTGTATTGTTTTATTAGTAATGAGGAGAGAACTGGGAGTCCTGGGCAGAAGGGGGGAGGAGGAGCCCAGTGTGAAATCTCTGATTCCCCACCATTGATTACTGTCACTTTTCTGGCTGTATACTTGCTGGCATATTTCATTCTCTCTGACATTTGAATAGTAGCAACTCTGTCTCCTGCCCAGGTTGATTCACCCTTCTTTATGGTAGTATGTTGAAAGGGAGATTCTTCCTTTAGGCTTTTCACCCAAATTAACGAGGCAAAACTCAGGACAAAGAATTAAGAGGAGTTTATAATAAGTACACCAAGGTAGCAACATGTTGACAGGCTGATCATTGAAGACAAGCCTCAGCTTCAAGGTGGGGCCAGCTTTTACTGGGAACTTTAAAGACAATTTGGATAGGTCCACCTCAGCAAAAGAGGTTGTGCCCTTGCATCTCAGTTCCTCCCCAAGGTAGCAAGGACGTGACAATTTGCAGGTAGGGGTACATATGTCATAGATGGGGTGCATGACAAAGAGCAGTTAGGGCAAAAAGTGGCAGACTCGGTGTTGTTTTCCCCAATAGCCTTCCCTAACGTTGATTGACAAGAGGGTCTAGGAACAATGGGTCACTGAGTCAATATAACTTTCTTTCTTTTTAAAAAATTTATTTTATTTTCAACTCACAGAACAAAACAAGCATTTCTGTAACATAGTACAATAAAAATTGTAATTGCACATGAATCTGCAAATCTACCATGGACAACTTGCTATTCTCTCCAATAACTAAACATTGGAGATAGCATCAAATTTGAGTCATTCAGATGACTTGGGCATTCTGTTTGGTTGTAATTGGTTGGTTGTTGTCCTTCCTTCTCGGACAGGACCAAAATGACATCACCATGATAAAATGAAGTTTCAGTGTGTCCAACTATGGCTGCTCAGAGCAATACAAGCTCGGAATGCTCTACCACAGGTTGGGCACAGATAGTCCGTGTGAATTCTGTGATCTTAAGCAAGACACTGAGCCTCAGTTTCCTCATTCTATATATATAACTTTTCCCTTACTCCACTCCTTCTGAAGGAGAGCGGAGCTATGGGAAGACCAAGTTAGAGAACTTGGATTGCCTCAGACGCTGTGGACCTTCCAGGTTCTTGTAACCCTGAGAGAAGAAATTTCTGCAAAGAAGCAGAGATAGTCAAGTGGGACAGAGAGAGAGAGGGTTGAGAAAACTATGGAACTCCGTTTTGGATAAACTAAGTGGGGAGCAGACTAATGGTTAGTGACCATCATTTTCCTGAAATATATGAGCAGAAGAGGATGGAGATTTGAGAGTAGAACGAGAGCCAAGAAGGGAACCAGACATGAGCTAGGCATTGACAGCCTGAGACTGGAACTGAGGAATTGAGAGCAGAGTAGGTAAAACATCAAATATGTGGTTGATGGGGTGTCCAAGTACAATCCACAGAACTTTTCTTCCCCCTCAATTCCTGGAGAAAGGAAGTCACCCTTTGTTTATCTGTCCAACTAGTTACTTCCTGAGTTGGGAAGACCTGAGTTCAAATGTGACCTCAGATATTTACTGGCAGTGTGACCAGTGAAGTCATATACCCTCAATCTGTGTCAGTTTGCTCAGCTACAAAAGAGGGATAATTATAGCACCTCCATGCCAGGGTTGTTGTGAGCATCAGATGAGATAATCTTTGTAAATCAATCAGCTCAGGGCCTGGCATATAGTAGGCACTTCTTTATTTCCCTCTTCTCTCCCTTCCTTCCTCCCTCTCTCCCTTCTTCCTTTATTCCCTTATTTCCTTCCTTCTTCCCTCCTTTTTTCCTCCCTTTCTTTCCCCCTTCCTTTCCTCCCACTACCAACAGTTAGGAGAAGTGGGGAAGGAAGCAAAATTATTTGTCTCCCTTCCCCTTCCCCCTTGGTTAAAGCTAATGCAGCTCACATGTGAAAGTTTTATTATGTCATTCATTCATTCATTTGCTTACTTATTTATTTTTTCTGTGTTACTGGTAGCTTCTTTTAAACTATGTAGCCATTTACCATGAGCTTGTCTGCCTCAGTGGAGTAGGATTGCCTCATAGCATTTTTGTCTTCCAGCTCAAGCAACATCTTTAACATGAAGGCTTTCCTGTTCACCTCAACTACCTCTCTACCTCCCTAATGACCATGTATTTGACTATTTTGCATTTCTTTGTACAAATTCTTTTTATGTTTGTTATTTTCCCCATTAGAAGGTAAGTTCTGGATGAGTAGGGATTATTTCATCCATTGTATCCCAGAGCCTAGCATAGTACCTGGCACAGTTTTTGTTTTTCAGTAGTTTCAGTCTTGTCCAACTCTTCATGATCCCATTTGGGATTTTCTTGGCAAAGATACTGGAGTAGGTTTGCCATTCCCTTCTCTGGCTCATTTTACAGATGCAGAAACTGAGGCAAACAGAAATAAGTGACTTGCCCAGAGTCACATAGCTAATAAGTGCCTGAGGCCAGATTTGAACTCAGCACCCTGGCATCCTATCCACTGTGCCACCTAGCTGCCTCCCAAAAATGATTAGGCAGGTTACTGTTGTTTGTCCTTTTTTCTCAAAAATGATTAGGCAGAGGTAAATAGTAGATAGTTAATAAATGTTTATTGAGCCAAACTCAACAGGGAAGAATAGATTTTCTCCCCTCAGTACAAGCTGGGGTGGTAGCAACCAAGTCAAAGAAAGAGAGACAGACAGGAAGACAGACAGAGAGACAGACAGGGAGAGAGACACACAGAGACAGACACACAGAGAGAGAGAGGAGAGAGAGAGAGAGAGAGAGAGAGAGAGAGAGAGAGAGAGAGAGAGAGAGAGAGAGAGAGAGAGAGAGAGAGAAAGAGAGATATTTTGCTATTTTAATAACATTTCATAGTGGATATATATTCAAATCATATCCTAAATTTCTTTTTGAATTCAGAGATCTATCAAGGAAATGAGTAGAGGACTGAAGTGAGGGGAGGGACCTAGCTAAGTTTGCTCCCCCATCTACTAGTTTTGCCTTTTGTCAAAGGAAGGACCCCTGAAACACAGGCTACAGGGTCTCTTTCTTGGAAAGACCACTCAGCCTCCACTCCACCCCAGGACAGCTAGATATACCAGAGGGATAACAAAACTGGCTTCCTATAATTCCAGTTGCATTTAATCAAGACCTTCTCTAAATGGATCCTAACACATGCCAACTATTGGATCCTAAAAGATATCAACTAATCTCATGAACAAGATTTGGGCTAAACAATCTAGTCACTTGAAAATTTGAATTTTGATAAATGATAGGAAGTGGAGCAGGGTAAGTGAAGGGAAAATGTAAAGTCATGATATGAAAGGAAAGACTCCTAAATGAGATAATGGAGGTAAAAGCCTTTGCAAACTTTAGAGCCTATAAAAATGTTAGTGACTATTATTATTGTCATCTAATTCAATTCCTTACCTCCAACCAGTACTTCACACTGAGATCTTCTGAAACAAGACTTTTTCCTCTTCTTTAATAAATGAAATGAATAAATACAAGTGGAATTGGGAGGAGAAAGGGAAATTAAAAGCCTCTTTAGTCATCTGTTCTAGCTGGAATGTGACCAAGCCATAACGATTGCTTCCTCCAGAGTAATAACTTCTAAAAGAAAGCTTCTACCAGAAATTTAAATGAAAAGAGATTATACATTTCTGTGCCTGGCTCTTCATCCTTTCCCATCTTCTTCTGGCTTCCTTACTTTAAAAATGCTTTTTGTGTATTATATAGATATTTCTGTTTCCTTCACTACCCCCCCCCCCCCCCCCCCATTGAATCTTCTTTTGTAACAAAGACAGTTAGGCAAAAGTGAAGGACAGCATAGTTGATGTTGCAAATCTCACTTCTAGAACCCCACCTATCTAGGAAAGAAGGAGGTATAGCTGATGACCTGTTCTTTAGGATTTAGATTTGTGTTTGCAATTAAACTGGGTCTGACTGCCTCTTCAAGGGGTTTCCCTTTATCTGACCCCATTTGGGGTTTTCTTGGCAAAGATACTGAAGTGGATTTGCCATTACAATAGTGTAACTACTGATTTATATTGTTCTACTAGTTCTTCTCTCTTTACCCTGCATCAGTTCATATAAATCTTCCCATGCATTAATGCATTGTTGGTGGAGTTGTGAACTGATTCAACCATTCTGGAGAACAATTTGGAGCTGTACCCAAAGGCAAGCAAATTTTGATCCAAGAATACCAGTACTAGGTCTGAATTTTTTTTAAAGGGGGAAAGGACCTATTTGAACAAAAATGTTTATAGCAGCTCTTTTTGTGGTGGCAAAGAATTAGAGACTGAGGGGATGCCCATCAATTGAGGAAGGCTGAACAAATTGTGGTATATGAATTTAATGGAACACTATTGTGCTCTAAGAAATGACTAACAGGCAGATTTCAGAAAAACCTGAAAAGACTTACATGAGATGCAAAGTGAAGTGAGCAGAACCTGAAGAACATTGTACACAGTAATAGCAATATTGAATGATGATCAACCATGAATGACTTAGCTATTCTCACCAATACATTAAGCCAATACAATTCCAAAGAATTCATGATGAAAAAGTTAGCCACATCCAGAAAAAGAACTGATGGAGTCTGAATACATGCTGAAGCATACTATTTTTCATTTTCTTATTTTTTCATAGTTTTTTTCTTTTGTTCTGTTTCTTCTTTCACAACAAGACTAATAGAAAAATGTATTTTATGTGATTGCACATACATAACCTATATCAAATTGCTAACCATCTTAGGGAGGAGGGAAGGGAGGGATGGAGGGAGAAAATTTGGAAATCAAAATTTTTTAAATGAGTGTTAAAATTGTCTTTACATGTAATTGGGAAAAAATAAAATATCATTTAAAAAAAATTTTTCCATGCTTCTCAAAAATTTTTAATAGTCTTGGTTTTTTTTGTTTTTTTTTTGCTAGGCAATAGTATTCCATTACATTCACATGCCACAGCTTGTTCAATCATTCACCCAAACTATAGGCACTCATTTTGTTTCTATTATTTTGCTACCACTAAAAGTGTTGTCATGAAAACACTGGTATATACTAACCTCATGGTCCCTTTTTTGTTCTTCTCCTCTTCCATCTAGCAGTAGAGCTGGAGTTGTTTAAGATGCTCAAGAATTGAGCCATAGAGTAGAAAATTAGAGGCAAGAGGCTCCTATACTTCATCAAGAGAAGTTTTTAGACCTAAAGACAGATTCTGGACAATTGGAAAGGAAGTTAGGTAGTTCCATCCCAATAGGTCTCTAAGATTTGGATAGACAGCCAACTAGTACCCTGGGATTTCAAGTTAGAAGGGCTCTTAGAGATCATCTAGTCCAAACCATACCATTTTATAATCAATCAATGATTTATTAAGTGCCTACTATGTGCCAGGCACTGTGCTAAGTGTTAGAAAGCAAAAAGGAAAAAACAAAACACTGAAGCCCAAAGAGAATAAATGACTTGTCCAAGGAGGGTCACAAATTTGGGATTTGAAGGCATCTCCTCTGATTTCAAGGTTGATGCCCTTTCCACAATACCAGCCAGGTTACCTGTTACTGGTCTTCCTGATTGTAGTAAGTTGTCCTGATCTATGTCTCACCCCTGGGCCCATATGACTCTGGAGGAGAAAATGAGGATGACCCTCCCTTTCTTAAATCCAATTCACTTGTTTGTCATGGCATCAACTCCCTGATGTCATGATGTTTGAGAATGAAGGACAACAGTCTCCCTTGTTTTCCATCTCTTGGTTATGAAAGGTACCTCTATTTTCTCTAATTTTCTTAAAATATTTTCTTTGATATGTGGGGCTCTCATACATTTTGAAATATAGCATTGCATTCTGGACCGTCTCCAGTCAGTGTGATGAGTATCTGGTCACCATATCGAGATGGCTCAGGAGGAGAAAGTCAAGTGCAAGTCATGTCATCATATCTCTGATGTCATGGTCTTCTTCAAAAAGAAAAGGATGAACACACACAAGATGATCTAAATGATCTCTCAAGTCTCAGTCCACCTCTAAAGTTCTCTGATTCTGCATGAACAAGAGTAATTTAGATTGGCTTGCAGATGGCTCAGGGTCTGATCTCTGATGAAGAGTTGACTTGACAGGTCTGTAGTACATCTGAAGATCCGATCCTGGGAAGCCTGAAGTCCCTTCTAATCCAACTCATTTTCTTGCTCGTCTATTTCTTCTGTCTCTATCACCTATGGAGATGAAAATTATTCTTGACTTTCTTTCCTTGAAAGCTATAAGACTCTCTGTTCTCCGGATGGAAACAGCCCCTATTCCACAGCTTAAACTCTGTCGGTTAAAGCTGAACCTGGAGATAGGACTGAGCATTGTTTGGTTGGTGTGGAGTGGTCATGGAGAGTTGGCACTGTGATGGTAGGGCTCCCAGTAAAACTGGCACCCTCATAAACATCTGTTGAAAGAGAGGGAACACACACCTTCAGTGGAAAAAGAAATACTCAAGACAAGAAAGGAAGAAATTAAGGGCTATCTCTTTAAGTTGGTAACAAGAACAATACCACCTCTCCCTGCCCACATTTCAAAGAAAACTGGAAGCTTAAGGGATCAGAGAGAGAGGAGTCCTCTCTCACAATCCAAATCCACTTCTCCCCCTCCCCTCTTTTCTTTTCTCCATCTCTCCCTGTCTCTTTCTCTCCCTCCCTCCCTCCCCCTCTCCCTTTTCTTCTCCCTCCCTTCCTTTCTCTTTCCTCTCTCTTTTTCCTTTCCCTGCCACTCTCAGCTCTGCAGGAACAAGTGCTGTTTTATTGCCAGTCATTCGAGAGCTTTACAAAGGAGACCTTTGTAAAGCTCTCTTCCAGATGTTGAGTGTTTAGAGAAAATGCAGAGCAGAAGGAACCTGCCTCTCCCATGCTCTATTATCAGAACAAAGAAGCCGAAGTGAGTGGGCAGGACTTTGCTAGTTCCACTCTAGGGTGTTGGGGTTCCCTGAAGGTTGCTTTGGAAAATCTTGGGTGTACACCAGTGGTGTCAAACTGAAATAGAAACTCTACAAACTACATATTGAGTTTGGAAATGACAAATTAACATTATCTATATTATATTGTATTTTTATTTAGTTTTGTTAAACATTTTCCAATTATATTTTAATCTATTTGGGATTACATTTGGGAATTTTGCTGACAATGCTGACCAGCAATGAATTCATCGCCTCTGGTATACCCTCAGTGAGATCAAAGGAAAAGGGAAAGGACCTACATATTTGAAAAATATAACAGCTCTTATTGTAGTAGTAAAAAACTGGAAACAAAAGACATTTTTACTGATAAGGATGTCCATTAACCAAGGAATGGTTGAGCAAATTATGGTGCATGGATGTAATGGAATATCACGGAGTTATTGTAAGAAATTACAAAATGGGTGGTGTCAGAGAAACCTGAGAAGACTTGTGAGAACTGATTCTGAATAATTAAGCAGAACTCAGAGAATGATTTCTGCAAGAACTTATATCACAAAGACAAACAACTTTAAAAGAACTTTAAAAGAACAATGCAATGATCCACCAGGTTTTCAGAGTACCTACCGCTGATGAAACATGCCACACATTTCCTAACAGAAAGGTGACGGATACAAGATGCCTAATGAAACACACATTTTTGGGTATGGCCAAAGGAGGAGTGTTTTACTTGATCATGTACATTTAGTACTACAAGTTTATTGGTTTGTTTATTTGTTTTCCGTGGGGTTGGGGGGGGAGAGAAAAATATTCATTGAAAACGTTTTTTTCTAAAAGGAAAGTGTTAGGTATACCATTTTTTCATCTACAAGTGTTTATTGGCAGTGCATCATGTGCCTAGCCCTGCATTTGATGTCACCTAGGTATGAGTTCAGATTCTAGCTGTGGAGTCTTGAGGAAATCAGACTCTCTTCAAGCTTCACTTTCCCCATCTATAAAACTGAGATAATAGTGTTTGCACCAATCAAGCCCTACTTGTGGCATGGAAATAAATTTGGCAGTAAGGCCTTAAACTCTAAGTTCTCTTTTTGTAGAGGTGGTTGGGATTAAGTGACTTGTCCAAGGTCACACAGCTAGTGTCTGATACCAGATTGGAACTCAGATCCTGCTGACTCCAGGGCCAGTGTTTTATGCAATGTGCACCTAGCTGCCCCTCTGGCTTAATTTCTTAAGCTTCAAGTGCTACATCTAGCACTTACTAGCTATATGATAGTGGGAAAATTGCTAGGTCAGTGGTCTCCAAAATCAGAGCTGTGGCCTTAGCCTGAGAGAGTCATGGTCTGACCTCAAGGGATCTCTGTGATCAACCAATCAGAAGTTCTGAATCACATCCAGACATCCACCCCCTCCTCCCATAGTCAATTGTGGGGGGTTGTCTACAACTCAACTGTGCCTACCTCTATCCCTCAATATCCTCCCATGTGAGTTTCCACCCACCCTCCACTTTTGTAGCAGAGATTCCCTCTGGAGACTTCGAATTACCTAACTGCTACTTGGGCATCCACAACAGCAAATGTGGAGGTGTCACCTGGAAAATTCCTTCCCTTCCCCCCCCACCTTCTCAGCATATCCACCCACTGTCCGTCAGACCCCTTCATTGCTGTAGCAGGCTTCTCCTAGAGACTGGGCTCTAACTCCAAAGTAGTCGATGTTCTGAAGTTACAGGTCTAACCGTGTTTACCCAGTAAACTCCAGGGGCTATTTGTGAATCTAAGATCAAATGTCATTTCATCTTTAACTCATCTTTTAAAGAGTTTTTTGTTTTACAATATACATAATTATTGGTATGGTAGTACATGTGCATTATATATAAATATACGTGTATTGGGAGTATGTGTTCAAAAGTTTGTTTTGTTTTGTTTTATTGATAGGGGTATGTAATCAAAAACATGTGAATGCTACCACCCTTTACAACCCTCTAAGAATATAATAGATAAATTGTTGGTTTGCATTAGTGGAGGGATTTTCCACACTGGGAATTTCAAAAAAAAAATGAAATGTCAGCTCCAGACCTTGACTCCCCATCCACCCCAACCCCCCTCCCCCAAAGGCTATTAAAAGTTGATGATACCCAGGTAGACTACGCAGATGTTAGTGGTACCAGAAGAGTCCTTGACTCCAAATATCTCCCTTGATAGCAATTCACTAGTGCCAGTTCCTTCCTTTGTGTTAACACTCCTGGGAAGAACACCAGATTTGGAGTAAACCAGCCTAGTTTCTAATCCCTGCTCTGATGCTTGTTAACCTTGGGAAAGTTACTACCCTCTCCGAGTTTCAGTTTCTTCATCTGTAAAATGAAAGGGTTAATCTTTCTTCTTAAAAAGGAGATCTCCAAAGGCCCTTCCACTTTTAACTCAATCCTAAAATCCTAGGTGAGTGAAGGGAGAGATTAGAGAGAGCTAGAATAGACAGAAAAAACTTTTGCTCATTGGTCCTGATGAGAAGGAGGATTTCATTCAGCAGTTCTGTGAATATACCTCTGGGCAAAGGAGAAGAACTTTTCAACATTGAGGATTTAGAGTGAGTGGGCCTCTCCCACTTCTTTGTAGCTAACTAGGTAGGGCATGGGGCAAGGCTTAGGCCCCAAAGCCACCCAACTGGTCTTTTCTCTTTATCTATGAGCCATCAGGGAGCCAAGACCTCTGCCTCCTGTGATTGATTGCTCTGTACCCAAGAGGAGTCTGCAGAGGAAGTTCAATAATTAATTTGCCCTAATTAAACTTGAGATTTCTGTCTCCAGCAGCAGATAAGCAAAGAGAGAGAGCTAACACAGGAGGGGAGATTTTGACAAACGGTTATATATTGCATACCAAGCTGATTTATGGTCATGATATGAAGTCTATTCATAGCTGATTGTGGCAATCACATTCAGGTATCTGGAAGATCTAGGAAGGAAGGCGTCCACTGGCATGAGAAGGGAAATTCCAGGGAGTCAGAATTTTTCCACAAAGCCTACTGGAAGACTAGTGGGAGTAACAGGCCAGTAGAAGAGGCATAGTAGAGGAGGTAGGTTTCCTACTGTTATGTCCTACCTAGGCATGGGAGGAAGGCAGCAGCTGGAATCTCTACAGTTTGATTGGCCAACATAAGAAGAAGGCTTGTCTGTTGGCTTTTAGAGATGCCAGTTTTGTAGTTTACAAAGAGAATTTTTAAAATAGTGAGAAGTAATGAACTGTGTTCCAGTTCCACAAAGAATGGCCAAAAGGAATTCCATTTATATATTTGCATAATGCTTTAAGGTTTGTATGGACTTTGGAAAGTGGGAAGTCTTCACATGCTTGGGGGAGACGTGGTACCTGAAACAAGATCTGTTGAGTGCTTAAAGCTTGGTCAGATGTTGAAGATGCCAAGGCCATCCACTGCATCCAGGGCCATCGGCAATCATCCTGACTTTTGTCTTGCCAGTAGACTTTGATGACTCTGGAAGAGACAATGAAGCTGAAGACCCTGCAACTCTGCCTCACTTAAATCCAGTTCACTACTGAGTAAGCACATTACCTCTTTAAAAACAAAGGAAAATAACAACAGCAAACATTTATAAAACCCTTAACAAATATTGTCTCATTTTATCCTCACAACAACTCTGGGAGACAGGTGCTATTATTACCTCCATTTTATAGTAAAGGAAACTGAGTCAGGGGTAAGTGACTTACTCAGGGTCACACAGCTGGTAAGCAACTTTACCTAATAATTCTGGAATTTGGCTAAAATATCCCTTGGTGTTTTCATTTTGGGATCTCTTTCAGGAGATAATTGGGGGATTCTTTTGATGACTCTTTTACTATTTGGTTCTAGGACCTCAGGACAGTTTTCCTTGATAATTTCTTGGACGATGATGTTGAGGTTCTTTGTTTGAACATGGCTTTCGGGTAGACCTTAAATGATCTCTCATGGATCTATTTTCCAGGTCAGTTGTTCTCCCAATGAGGTATTTTATATTTTCTTCTGTCTTTTCATTCTTTTGATTTTGTCTGACTGAATCTTGATGTCTTATTAGCTTCCACTTGCTCTATTCTAATTTTTAATAAATTGTTTTCTGCAGTTAGCTTTTGTACCTCCTTTTCCATTTGGTCAATTCTACTTTTTAAGGAGTTCTTTTCTTCAGTCAGTTTTTGTGGCTCCTTTTCCATTTGGCTAGTTCTACTTTTTAAGTAGTTTTTTTCTTCAGTGGACTTTTTTCCCATTTGGTCAATTGTATTTTTTAAGGAATTGTTTTCTGCTGTCAATTTTTGTCCTTTCTTTTCCAAGTTGTTGACTCTCTCCTTAATATCTCTCATTTCCTTATCCAATTTTTCTTCTACCTCTCTTATTTGACTTTTAAAACTCCTTCTTGAGCTCTTCCAAGAAGACTTTTTGAGCTTGAGATTAGTTCATATTCTCCTTTGGGATTTTGGGTGTAGGCATATTGGGAATACTGCCCTCTTCTGAATTTGTATATTGATCTTCCCTGCCCTCATAGAAACAAGCTATGGTCAGTGTCTGCTTCTGCTTTTTGCTCATGGTGTTTGCCTAATTTCTGACTTTTAGAGTTGGGCTCTCCTGCTGAAGTGCAGGGGGCACTGCTGTGTGCTGAGGCCTCAGGTGCTGGCAGCTAGAGGCTGTAGGAGTCAGGCAGCTTTCCTGGTGCTGAGCTGGGATCCTGGTGGTGGTGGCTGGCATGTACTAAGGCCATGTGGAGTTTTTCTGTGTTCCCCCGAGGCTGTGCTGAAGTTCACAGGGTGGGAAGGGTCTGGCCAATGGAGGACATCTGCTTACCTGGGGCTGCACTGAAGCATGGGGAGGTTTGGTGGTTCTCCAGTTTGGAGTCAGCCCAAGGCACTTGGGCATCCTGGTGTTGGAGTTTGCCTGCTCCACCACCCTGGGGCTCAGGATCTTCCACTGGTTTGCTGAGGTGGGGCTTGCCAGGATGTCTTCAAGTCTTAGACTGTGCTCCCCTTCCACTAGAGCAAGAGAGACTTTTCCCACTGATCATCCAAGCCCCCTGGGCTAATAGAATGTTCCTCTCCATTTTTCCACTTGCTTCGCTGTTCCAGAATTTTTCCTGGGATGACGTTTTCTAGGTTTTGAGAGGTCAGTAAGGGAGAGTCAGTGTGACTTACGACTTACTCTGCCATCTTGGCTCCGGGAAGCCTGCTAATTAAGCAATTGAGGTAGAATTTGAATTCTGCTTTCCTTGATTCCAGGTCTGATACTTTGTCCCCTGGGCCAGCTGGGAGATATAAACTCTGAACGGCGAAAAAGAGGAATTTAAGTTAGATTTGAGGAAGAACTTACTTCAAGAACAGGAAAGAAATTCATCAGTCCTAGACCCTGGAGCTGGTAGGGATCTTAGAGATTTTTTAATCTAGCCTCATTTTGTAGATTATAGAAAGAAGGAAGGAAGGAAACGAGCATGTATGAAGCACCTACTATGTGCCAGGCACTAAGCTTAGTGCTCTATAAATATCATCTCATTTGGTCCTCACAACAACCATGGAGGGTAAGTGCTGTTATTATCCCCATTCTCCAGTTGAGCAGACTGAGGCAGACAGAGATTAAGTAACTTGTCCAAGGTCACATAGCTAAAATCTACCAGATTGGAATTTGGGCCTTGTTGATTCTAGGCTAGGCTCTCTATCCACTAACTGCCTCTTTTTGTTGCTACTCAGTTGTTTTTTGGTCATGTCTGATTCTTTGTGACCCCATGTAGGGTTTTCTTGGCAAGGATACTAGGATGGTTTGCCATTTCCTTCTCCAGCTCATTTTTCAGATAAGGAAGCTAAGGCAAACAGGGCTAAGTGATTTTCCCAGAGTCACACAGCTAGTAAGTGTCTGGGGCTGGAGATGAGTCTTCCTGACTTTAAGTCTGACCCTCTATCTGTTGTGCCACTTAGCTGTCCTATCTGTCTCAAATAAGTGATATTTGTCTATAATGGCTTAAGACTGCACTAAGATTTTTGGGACACCCAAGGTACTTTCCATGTATTATTTCATCTGATCCTTACAACAACCCAGTGAAATTGCCACAGTTATATCATTATCTCCAGGTAGGCAAATTGATTTTTGGCCTCCTCCTCCATCAAAGATAGCCTGGAATATAGTCACAAGGTATTAAGTATGTATTAAACTAACTGATGTAATTAAAGGGACCAACTCTGCAAACTAAGCACATAAAGTAGCCATGCCCTCAGGGGGCTTTAAACTGTTTAATCCCAGAGAGCTGAAGACATTGCAGAGTACAACTGCCTAAATAGTAGAGGAAGAAAGGATAGGATTTCTCAGTCTTGGTCCAATCCCCTACCTCTCCTCCTATTAGCCAAGTAACTTTGAAGTGGATCTACTCAACCAGTAGGGAGGAGAGGTAAGGCTTGGGACGGGGTCTCTGAAGAAAGTTGCTGCTTTCTTCTTTGAGTGACTGCCTTTCTGTATTCAATGGAGAACCCCTGGCAGCAAAGAAGAGAGCCTGCTATAGACAGAAGCAGACCCTGAGAACCTAACTGAGCACCTTGACCAGCAGAGACATTAACACCCAAAGGCAGCTTCATAAAGAGTTGTGAGTTGCCTTTGCTGCATGTGTATCTGACACATGTGCAATGGTGTGTTGGCAAATGTTGAATGGCACTCTAAACAAAACACAGACAGCTATTGTGATGAAGAGAAGAACTCTTGAAGTCATTGAACATTTAACAAATGCCTTAACACTGTAAAAAATATGCCATAAGGATATAATGACACAACTTCTCTGAACCTTGTCACCATTTGGAAGTACACCTGTGTAACAGTAAGGACCCCAGCATACACAGGAGGGCCCGCTGTACATGTTCTTAGATCTGCTTTCTAAAAGGAAAGAAACTTTTGAGGGGTCAACAATTGACTTTAATCAAACACATGTATCATTCACTTTTCAAGGGAAAAAATCAACACCCTGAACTTCAGAGAAAATACAAACAGAAATTACAAAAAGAAAAACCAACAGATAGGGCTTCCAACTGTCTGACCATAGACAATATATATATATATAGATATATTATATATATCTATATATATAGATATATCTATATATAGATCTATATCTATAGATCGATCTATCTATCTATCTATCTATCTATCTATCTATCTATCTATCTATCTATCTCATTACCAAAGAGAGAAGCATCAACATCTGGGTTTTCAAAGCTAGAGGGCTTCTTAAAATGTCTATCCAGAGTCTCATCTGGCACACGAACCTTCTTCCAAACAATAAACTCCAAAGCAAAACTTCACCTCAGAGTATATATACTCTTTTCAGGGCTAGAGGGCAGGATGCTCATGACCTTGTGCATCATTAGAAATTAACAAAAGGTGTCTGAGGCCTTTTAATGAGAGGAGAAGATCTATAATTCTTCCCCCTCCTCCACATTAGCCTTACATCAACATTGTCATTTGGCAAGTAAGTTTTTAGGGTATGGCATTTTGTGGGGTCTTAGGTACCCATCAAGTCTGAGAGGAACAGATTCCACCTGAATAGGACTTTTTATGCTCCTAGATGACCAAGAAGAATGCATCTGAGAAGCTGAGGTCAATCAGGTCCTAGGCAGCACATCTCTATTACCAAAGATTTCTCTCATCACTTTCTTAAGTCTAGCCAATCAACAAAACCATAAATTAAGCAGTGATTTGTAGTGTCTGCCAATTCTGAGGTATAGATGCTCACAGTGAAAATTTAGCTTTCTCAATTAGAGCTGGCTCCTGGTACATCCAGGCACATATGTCTTACTAATGTTGTACTCTAGGTCTGAGTCCATTCATCTCAAGGATAATGTGTATAACTGTAGGAGAGTCTTCTCTAAGCTTATAGGGGGCATGTTTTGTAGGCAGGCCAGCAACAAGTATTTATTCTGTGCTTACTATGGGTTTGGCAAGGTTCTAAGACCTGGGGATATAGATACAAAGTACAAAGAAAGATAGTCCCTACCCTCAAGGAACTTACATTCTAATTGGGGGAAGACCACACATAAAAGGGAGCTAGAAATGAATGAGAATGATGGTGTACTTGGACCCCAGTCCTAACACCAGCCTAGACATTCCAGCCATGTGGGTGGTGAAGCCTTCAGAGTCAGACTATTTTTGGTTTACAATGACTGTTTCTATTATGCTGTTTTATTAAATACCTTGTGTAAGAACTAATTTTGTCTACTGTCTGATTGTAAATGGGAAGCACCCAATAGGGACTTATGGAACTATAGTTTTAGTAATGGGTACCCATAGAGCAGCCCCTCAGAACCTGTGGGGTAGACAGCCTCTGGAGATTACACTCATGAATTCAAAAACAAGTCTTAGAAAAATGTAACGTATGGTGCAAGCATAAGCTAATTTACCTTTTTGTATGCTCACTAGAACTGTACTAGGCTTATATTTCTCAAAGCTTATAAGCAGTACAAACAGTATCTTGTAAGGACAATCACCACCCTGATGTTTTAGACTTTCCAGGAGACTTCTTCTTAACCATGCTAGACAAGGTCTGCTCAGCCTGAGGCCATATGTCTCCCTCCATGTGGTCATCTGGCTATTCTCCAAAGTCTCCAAAATCTGTCAACCAACCAACCATTGAGTCAATACAGGCTTGCTCAAGTCTCAAGTTCAGGGAGCACAGGAGCTAACCCTAGTTCGATCCTTAGAATAGACTGATGGTAAAAGGCTCAGGTGGACTTTTTATACTTTTAGCTATAGGCATTCCTAAGTAGTTTAAAGCATCATTTGATTGGTGGGTTGTTTCAAAATTACTGATAAAGTTGTTTATAATATTTCTTAGTTGTGGTCTCTCTTAATGTTGTTGCTGATTGTCCATCATTCTTGAAGAGGACTATGATGTCAGGGAAGTGATGCCATGATGTGCGAGTAAATTGGGTTGTAGTGAGGGAGGGCTGTGCAAAGTCACCAGCCTCACTTTTTCCTCCACAGCTATCTGGGTCCAGTGGCCAGATGTGGATCAAGACAACTGGAGATGGCCCTGGATGCTTGGCCTTTTTAAACTAAGGCCTTTAACAGGTCTCAGTTTGATTGAGGCAACACTTATTCAGTGACTGAATGGCCTCTTTTACCTGGTGTAAATAAACAAACAAACAAACAAATCAATCAGTCTGGCAGGAAAAAGACCCTCAAGGTTTCTGGCCAAAACAGGAACAACTGCTATTTAGTTCACTCTGAGTCGATTAGGGCCCAAATAATGACCAAAGAGGGTTTGGCCTGGAACCTATTGTTGGCCAATCAATGATTTAACCAGAGTGATTTGGGTTTAAGGTATGCCCCTTAAGAAAAAAAATCTAGTCCACAAATCCCGAGATATCTTTTGAGGTTTCAGTGATCAAAATTTATATTCCTTTGGTCAGAGCACCTGCAGGTAAAGGCATGATACTCTCCCTATGTGGACAGAGGGAAGAGAAGAGAAGGGAAGGAAAGAAGGAAGGAAGGAAGGAAGGAAGGAAGGAAGGAAGGAAGGAAGGAAGGAAGGAAGGGAGGAAGGAAGGAAGGAAGGAAGGAAGGATGGAAGGAAGGAAAGAAGGAAGGAAGGAAGGAAGGAAGGAAGGAAGAGGAGGAAGGAAGGAAGGAAGGAAGGAAGGAAGGAAGGATGGAAGGAAGGAAGGAAGGAAGGATGGAAGGAAAGGGAGGATGGAAGGAAGGAAGGAAGGAAAGAAGGAAGGAAGGAAGGAAGGAAAGAAGGAAGGAAGGAAGGAAGGAAGGATGGAAGGAAGGAAGGAGGAAAGGAAGGAAGGAAGGAAGGATGGAAGGAAGGAAGGAAGGAAGGAAGGAAAGAAGGAAGGAAGGAAGGAAGGAAGGAAGGAAAGGAAGGAAGGGAGGGAGGGAGGGAGGAAAGAAGGAAGGAAGGAAGGAAGGAGGAAAGGAAGGAAGGAGGAAGATAGGAAGGAAGAGAAAGAAAGGAGCTGTATTGCCCAACTGGCCAGTTCCAGTTGGGTCCCCAGTGGGCAGATCTTGTTTCTACCCACAGAAGTTGTTGTCTGTCCTTCATTTTCAAAGAGGACCAAGAGATCATGGTCAGAGATGTGATGCCATGACACAAGGCAGGGCTGTGCAAAGTCACCAGCCTTATTCTCTTCTCCAGAGCCATCTAATCCAGCAACAAGATATAGCTGAAGATGACTGGGGATGGCCCTGAAGTCTACTTAATAGTGGCTCCACACAAGTCTATCCGTTGGTTAAGAATACACACATTTTGTTTACTACATGATATCACACAGGTGCTTATCTTAATATTGAAAAACAGTTTTTAGAAAACACACTCAAACCAGTTCAACCACAGAACAATGACTTAAAACAAAATGGAATTACTCATGTTAAGTTGAGAAACATATCCCCACTTATAAGCTTAACATATCTTATTAAGTTACTCAAACTTATTCTCCCTACAGAGTAGCTCAGAGGTGCTACCCAGTGGCACTATGCCCATTTTATCAATGAAGAAACTGAGATTTTTAAATTACTCCAACAGGGTCACATAACTAAGTGTCACATAAACTATGTGTCTGAGTCAAAATTTGAACTCAATTTCCCTGACTCAAAGTCTAGTTCTCTATTTAGTATGACACTGACTTTCAGATGAAATCAGATGTGATTTAGATACAGTCTTGTCTCTGGAGAATTCTGCAGAAGTTCTAATTCTCATATACATGATGTACCCACATAATTTATAGATGTATGTATTTATATGTATATATGTCTATGTGTATAAAACATTACTGAGAGGCAGATTTGTATAGTGGAATGAACACTAACCTAGAAGTCAAGAAATCTGGGTTTGAGTCATAACTTGGCCGTCTACTAGCTGTGTGGTCTTGTGCAAATCACATCTCTATTCCCAACCTCTGTTTCCCCTAAATGATTTCTAAGACCTCTCTCAGCATTTAGCATTCTCCTGGCTAGTACTAAAATACCTCACCAACAATCTGCTGAATTTGATTGCTTGTGATCACAACTTTGAACCCTTTATGGAATGGCTGACTCAGCCAGGACTTCACAATTCCACAAAATGTTGAAATGTCCTGAACCTAGCAGTCAGTCAGCATCCACACGGAAGAGAGACCCTTTGCATCTCTACCAGATTTTCAGTTGGCTGGTTAAATCTTCACTACACAGGTGGACAGCTATCACGTCAAGCCTCCTCTTGATTGCATGCCTTCTTGAAAGTTCTTTAAACCACTGGAAAGACTTCCTTAAACTTGGTGATGGAAATCAGGGCAAGCCTTGCTTTGCCCATTTTGATTCTGATTAGATTGAAGCCCAAAGAAGTGACTTGCCCAAGGTGACTCAGTAAGTCAACAATAAAGCCAGAAAGAGAACTCAGATTTCCGCACTTGATGAGGCAGGCAGAAACTCTACAGGAAGTAAGCAGGTACCCACATGTTCCTGGTGCCTAAAATCATGAGTTACTTTGGTAAATATTTCAGTAGACAAATTGTATAAGTTCAGATTGATTTTTATTAATGTGCTATACCTCCTCCTACTCCTGGGCTACTATTTTGTGGTGTTATAAGCCCAACAGTTGTGTAGAAGAGGTGCTATTATGCAGAGGTGAACAGGGGTAGTTATAGGGCTTCAATTTTCAAGTGGGTGACACCACTTTCTCTGGGGATAGTATGGATTAAATTATTATCTCTGTATTATATTATTGTCTCAGATCTGTTTATCCAGCCCTAACCTCTCTGCTAACCTCTGGTCTTATATCTCTTCATAAGGTGAGTGGTTTTTTCAGTCACCTCCGACTATTTGTGACCCTATTTGAGGTTTTCTTGGCAAGGATACTGGAGTGGTTGCCATTTCGTTCTCCAGCTTATTTTTTTTTTTGCAGATGAAGAAACTGAGGCAAATAGAGTTAAGTGATTTTCTCAGGGTCATGCAGCTAGTAAGTGGTTGAGGTGAATTTAAACTCTTAAATGAGAGTCTCCCTGACTCTAGGCCTGGCACTCTATCCACTGCTACATCTAGCTGCCCCCTTGCATCTCCAATACATCCAAAACTGAACTCATTATTCTTTTCCCCAAACTCTTCCTTCTTCCTAACTTCTCTGTATTGTGCAGGGCAGCACCAGTCTTCTAGTCCCCATGTGGCAACCTAGGTGTCATCCTCAATACCTCATCATCTCTTACCCCATCCAATCTGTTACCAAGGATTCTTTGGCCCATCTTTCAGCTGACAATAATTTTCCTAAAGCATAGATGTGATCATTCCACCCTTTTTACTCTATAAACTCGAGTGGCTTCATGATTAAAAATAAAATCTTCTATTTGGCATTCAAAGCCCCTTCATAACCTAGTCAGGTCCCCTCCCCAACATTTCTAGTCTTCTTACACCTTGCATCCCACCATCTACCCTTGAATCTGTGACATTTAAAAAGGTTCTAGAGAAATAGCTTCTGGGTAATTTAATCATTTTATTAATAAGACTAGCAGGTTATTAGCAAAAGGATGGTCATTTGGCGGTCTCTTCTAGACAAAGACAATTGCAGCATCAGGCTCACAGTACATATACTCTTTCCAAAGAGTAAATATTTCATTGAAGGGCTGCAAGTGACATCATGTCATCCTTAGACAGAAACTATCTGAGGATCCCCCCACCCCCTTCCAGCCTTGAGCTGTCTAGACAAAAGGATCTATCTCCATCCAAGTTTGAGCAGAGCCCAATGGGCTTCCCCACCTTAGATTAAATTCCTTGTCAGGTTGGGTAGCCTCTGACCAGCATCTGAGGAGAGTTGAGGCAATCTCATTATCAGCAATGTCCTTCAGAGAAACTGAAATTTCAGTACTTCAGAAGAAGAGGAGAGATCTGAATTTCCCCAAGATATTGGTTATGAATAATCATTTCTCTAAGATCTAGTGACACTGGCTTCCTTTCTGGTTCTCAAACATGGCTCTGAGCATTTTCATTGGCTATTCCCCATGCCTGAAGGACCTCCCTCCTCATTACTCCCTCTTGGCTTCCTTCAAGTACCAGTTAAAATCTCACCTTTCCCAATCCCTCTTAATTCTAGTACCTTTCCCTCCATGAATTATTTCCTATTTATCCTGTACATAGTTGTTCGCAAGTTGTCTCCCCCTGTGAGCTCCTAGCAAGGGCTGGTTTTGGCCTGTCTTTTCATCCCTGGCACTCTACACTGCGTGGCCTATAGCAGCCACCTAATAATGCTGCTCCTTTTCCCTAAGGTCTTGCTTCTCCGTTCTTTTTTTGTTTCACTAATCAATTAAGTCTAGACAATCAATAAAACAATAACCCAAGCCCTGATTCATAGCAAAATTCAAATTCTGAGGTATAAATGATCATACTGAAAATTTAACCATCAGTTCCCTGGCAGATTTGGCTCCAGCACACCCCTGGCCAGACAGCAGAAATATTTCTCTGTCCTTGAACCAAAAGGAGTTGACTTTTACTTCCCCCTTTTAATTATGTATGTGTGTGTGTGTGTGTGTGTGTGTGTGCATATACATATATACATACATATATATATATATATATATATATATATATATATATATATATAATCATATCTAACTCTATGATCCTGAATAAATCACTTAATTTCCGTGGGCCTCTGTTACCTCATCTGTAAATGAGGTTGTCCAAAGGTCCCTCCTAGCCCTATATCTATTGATCTCATATGATAGTGGAGCTGTAGATGCGCCTCGCCTCTTTCTATCATACCTAACAACTTTCTCTGTCTCTGTCTCTCTCTGTCTCTTTCTCCGTCTCTGTCTCTCTCCCTCTCCCCCTCCGTCTCTCTGTATTTATTTACCTATTTATTTATGGTCAGATATATTTGAACCCAGGCTTAGTTAGGGTCTATTAAGTTTGCTTCTTCCTGCCTAGGAAGCCAGCTAGTGAGTAACCATATCGTGCTAGCAGCAGCTGTCTCAGCCCAACCAAGGGAATCTCTTTGGGAGCTACATAAGGGAATGCTTGTTCTGCTTCTTCTCAATAAGTCCTTGTGCAGGAGGCAGAGTGGAGGGAGGGAGGAAGGGAGGAAGAGAGGCAGACACTAAATCATTAGACTCCTTGAAAAAAAAGATCTCTCTCCTCCCCCTGTCCCCTCCCAAATTCCCACTCTCTTTCCCATCATCATAAACTTTAGGTGTCTCGTTTTTTGAAGACAATGTTATGATTGTTCTGTGTTCCAGTAGTGTCCTCTCAAGCGAAATCTAGAGACCCCCTGAAGCTCACGTGTTCATGTTGAATGTACGAAAAAACATAGTGGTACCAAATATCTTTTTGTGTGGTGGTAATAAGTATTCCACCACATCCCCTCTTAGCTCACTTTATGATGCTTTGGACAGACACAGAAGGGTCTATCACTCCAGGGACCTGGAGGTCATAAAGTTCAGGCATATTACTTATAGAAAATTTTGTTTTTGTTCACCCTTCCTTTTTTGAAAAGGACCAGTGACATCATGGGATGATGTCTTGACTTGTGGGAGAATTGGATTTAAGTGAGTCAGAGTTGCACAAAGCTGTCAGTTTCATTCTCTCTTCCAAAGTCATAGAAAGCCAGAAGCAAGGCAGAAGTCAAGAAAACTGGCATAAATAGCTATCAGTGACTCAGAATGGAGTGGACAACTTTGGTGTCTTCAATGTCTGACCAAGCTCTAAGCACCCTACAGCTCCTCCTTCAGCCACCTGATGGCCATTGGAACAAATTGTTCTCATCTGCCCATTCTGCTGGGGGGATGTCTTCACATGCTTAGGGTACACATCCCCCTAACTCACCAATGAGTTTGAGCTCTGTTGGTTACCTTTAACCCAGTTTAGTCCATCTACTGAGATGGTTTTACCAAAGGATGTTCTTGGTGCCACAGGTGAGAGCATTTTAGAGGTAGCTAGAGGGAATAGCTGCTGCAAAGCTTAAGATGTGAGTTCCAATCTAGCCTGAGACACTTCCTAGCTGTGTGACTTTGAGCAAGTCCTTCAACCTCTGCTTCAATTTCTTCATCTGTGAAATAGGGATAATAATAGTACCTACCTCCCAGGGTTTTTGTGAGAATAAAAATGAGATAATATTTGTAAAGTGCTTTGCAAACTTTTAAGGACTATATAAACACTGGCTAGTATTATTATCTTCATAAAGCAGTTCAGAGACCAAATTCCGCTTATCTTTATCCACTTTTCAAATATGTCACTCTTCATGACAGCACTCTGTGTGTAGTCAGGAGAGCCAACCCCAAAACACTGCATAACCCAGTATACTGGGGAAAGATACCAAGGTATTTTCCTCTAAAGATTAATTACACAGATACCTTAATAAAACACAAAACTAAAATAGGCACTAATATGCCTCTTTTTTTTTTCATTCTCAGCTTCTTCCTATGTTAACCCCTTTGATCAGAGCAAAAGATGTTAATTGAGTGTCAGTGGAGCTTAGGAAAAGCTTCAAGATCAAAGTTGCCACTTGATCTGGTGAAAGGAAAGAGGGAATGAAGATGCCATGTACCCTGGAAAAAGAAATATGAAATTAAGCACAGTTCATGAATTTGTTCTTTCTTCTTTTTATCACTGTCAGAGGACCATAGATTTAGAACTGAGAGGGACCATCAAACCATAGACTTGGAACTGGGATGAACTGTGGAACCATTGATTCAGAGCTGGAAGGGACCATCAGACCATAGGTTTAGAGCTGGGAGAGACAATCAGACCATAGATTTAGAGCTGGGAGGGACCATCAGACCATAGATTTAGAGGTAGGAGGCCCATGGGACCTTAGATTTGGATATAGTAGGCACTGTAGAGGTGGTGATTTTATAGCTGAGAAATGTGAGACCTAGAGAGATAAATTGATTTGCCTAATGTTGGGTAAGTGACAAAGACAGGATTGGAATCCAAGTTCTCTGATTCCAAATTCAGTACTCTTTCCATTATATCACAGAGAGCTCTCAGGGCTCATCTACTTTATCATCCTCATTCTACAAATGAAGAGACTGAAGTTAGAAAGTGAGGTGACCTGTCCAAGGTCCCATAAGGAATAAGTTGCAGGGCTACCATTTGAAAACCAGATAACTTTACTCCAAATCTAACTCTTTTACTAAATAGCCTTTGATCTTTAGTCTGTAGTATCTATATGTGCCTCCCTGTTCTTTTTACTACTTTAGCATATTGGTTTGATATTGAAAAGTTCCAAAGACCTAACAATTTTTCTATAAGCAAAGACTTAAAAGATGGCACTCTCCTCCCTTCCCCACTCTTGTTGGGCCTATATTAGTCCCAGGCTAACATCTGCTCTTTTCAATGTGGCACATTTGGCTTTGGTGAGGTGGGAAAAGGTTTCCTGGAAAGATCAGTGCACCATTCATATCTGTCATTATGATTGAATTTACAATTTCCTTCTCTCAGAATTGACTCTCATTCCCTTGATGCACATTTTTATATTATTAGAAAAATAGCAGTTGTCAAAAATTGTCAGTAGTTTTGTAAGAGTTCTTTGATATAGCTGCTTTCCTAGGCTGGTCATACTAAAGAGGAGAAGTTGTTTGGACAAGCAGAAGAATTTGAGGTTTAACCAAATTCATTGGGATATCTTATATATCTTAGAGGGTTTCTAGCTGGAAATAGACAATAGTCTTCATCTCTCTCTTTCTCTCTCTCTCATCTCTCTCAATAAATATCTAGATCTAGATGTATATAGATATATGCACATGTACACATATATACATGTATTCATATACATAGAATATATCAGAATTTCATGGTTAAATAACAAAATGGAGGTTACATAGATGTTTTTTTTGTTCTGAACCTAATGGCTTATTTGTTTAAATACCATTATCAGTTTTTAGTATAGCACTAAAGTATTTTTTGTTTTTGTTTAAGGAACCATTAACTTCAGAAACAAAATAGAAAACAAAGCTTATCACTTTACCAGGCTCAGAATATACCATTTGATCATGCTGCCCATTATTAATAAAGGTGGAAAATAGTATTGACACAATTCAATCTATTAATTTTCTGATTATTGCTGGAGATCGGCTTGTGACTCGATTCAACAGTCAATTCAATTCAATTCAATTCAATTCAATTCAATTCAATTCAATTCAAGTAAGTATACTCTGTATATAGGAATTTGCCTATAAGTAAGAGAGAACAATAACATATACGTATGGATGCAGTTCAATTAACTTGTGTATGACCATAAATAAACATGTGAATGTATTTATATACTTAAGTAGAGATTTAATCACAGGCTCACATGACTTCAGGATTAGAAGGGGCTTGAGAGATCATCAGGTCCTAGCCACCCATTTTATAGATGAAGAAACTGAGGCCAAGAGAGGTTAATGACTTGCTCACTGTCACATAGACAATGAGTAGCATCCGCCAGGATTTTAACTCAAATCCTTGTAATGTTAATTATGTTAATGAGAGTTAAAGATCTTTCCTACCCATTAATGGGCCTGTCCATTAAGGGAAGCTTGATTAGGGGAGATTTGTTTTGTAGGAAGGCCCACACCTTTTGTTAATTTCTAAAGAGACACTGATTCTCAAGGGTTGTGATGCCCTCTGGCTCTGAAAAGACTATATATACTCTGAGATGGGGTTTTGTTTTGGGGCTTACTCATTAGAAGTGTTTGGCCAGATGAGACTCTGGATAGCCACGAAGGAGCCTCCCAGCTTTGAAAACCCACCTCTCGATGTTTCTCTCTATGGTAACTATGTATGTATGTAATGATCAGACAGTCTGTTGATTTGTGATGTATGTATTGCTTATGGTCAGACAATTGGAAGCCCTGTCTATTGGTCTTTATTTCTCTGTATTTTCTCTGAAGTTCAGGGTGCTGACTTTTCCCCTGAACTAAGTGAGTGATATATGTGCTTAATGCAAGTAGATTGTTGACCCCTCAAAAGTTGCTTTCCTTTTAGAAAAGCTGATCTAAGAACCTGTACAGCAGGCCTTCCTGTGTATTCTGGAGTCCTTGCTGTTACCTTTATCTGAGCATAGTTCTCATGTTCTTCCATCCCTCTGTACCAGAATCCCAATATAAAATGTAGTGTGCAAGGTTTTAAAAATTCTCGCATGTTTCTCATTTGCTTAAAAAAATACTCTATTAAAAATTTCTTCAACCCTGAGGATAGTTCACATGATTAATGAATATTAGTGATGCAGGAGGCATAAAGAGGCTCAAAATAGAAAATATTATATGAGTAAATGCTGTGGGTTATGATATTTTTGGGTTATACAAACTTACTCCAGCTCTTACTATACTTCATGCATTGTTTATTATTTGAGCCCTTTGATTTCTTTTCTTTCTGCCTCTTACTTGCCCATCAGCTGTTTCAATGAAGATGGGTCAAAGTTGCCCCTGCTTTGAACTCCTAGAGCACTTAATGACTGTACCTATTGGGGATTGACTATTATTCTATGCACATATTCTCTCTCACTAATTAGTTTATAAGCCACCTGAAGAAAGGGTCATAGAATCATAGGTTTAGAGACAGAAGATGTCTTTGAGGTAATTTAATCCAATGCTCTTAAACATTTATTGATCATAAGGAGTATGTGATCAACCAATAGCAAGGTGGGAAAATGGCTCACATCCCATCCTTCCTGTCATATCCTTACAACTACAGTCCCCTAATATTCCACTCCCATGATCTCCCTTGGATAGCGAAAGGCAGTTATAATCTAACAGACTGCAGATGCAAAGGTAAACATTCCCTGTTTTCCTTTGTCTACCCTAGCATTCCCATAATAAGACTCCCCAGATCAATTTATGGTGGCAGTAGTGGATGGAGCAACACCTCCTAGGACAGAGGCCTACATGTAAGAGTCTTCCTTCCCCCATTTTGCTTTTGGTGGGACTGAGTAAGTCACATAGTAAAACCACTGAAACTTTTAGAAAAGCGGAGTAACATGAACAGGTATGGATGGGCTCATGATTTGGAGCAATCTGTGTCTCACATCTCTTTACATTTTCTTCCCCCTCAAACCTACTCCTCCTATGAACTTCCCAGTGACTGTCAAGGACACTCCTCCTCTCCAGGGTTCTCCACTTCGGTCATCCTCAACACCTCACTCTACTCATCGCACACACCCAATTATTTGACAGATTTTATCATTTCTCTTTGCATAATGACTCTCTCTGTCTCATCCTCTATCCTCTCACAGCCATCACTTTATTTCAAGTCCTCATTACCTCTGACCTGGACTATGGCAATAACCAGCTTATGATAATTTTGCTCCTAACTAGCCTCTCTGTCTTACCTCTCCCTCTCTAATCCATCCTTCACTCTATGGCCAAACTGATTTTCCTTAAGTGCAGGTCTGACGGTATCACTCTCCTTTCTATTCAGGAAACTCCAGTGACTTTAGGATTAAATTTCCTTCTTACATTAAATTAAATCATCCTTTTTAATGCCCATTTTTATACAAATTTTATGATGTATATAATTGTTAATACACGATTATAATTTATAGACAAATGAACATGAATCTAATACTTGCATTGCAATTGCTGTTCTGAAGATGAAAGATTTAAGCAGATACTGTCCCAGAGTGCAGCAGCTGGGGAGAGGATGTGTTGAAAACTTGGCATTCTGGGACTGTACCTCTGGAGCCTTCAGAGAAAAAGAAGTTCAAAGGGTAGATGAACCCAACTTTTGGTTCTTCAAGCCTGTTGCTTGAAGATATGTGGGAAGAGGGAAGTAGTACACTTGATCGCTGAAACTCATTCCTCTCTCTGGGAGGAGAAGCAGAACAGAAAGTTACTCCATATGGAGGGCACAGCCTTACGAGAGGAACATTGACATTGTGCTGCTAATTACTCACCAGTTTCAGCAAACAGGAGAGCCTATAAGCAGAAGAATAATAAGAGTATGGATTGTATGCATGCATATATTTATATGTGTAGGTATGTATGCATGCATGCATTTACCCCAGACCTAGTAAAGATAAATTCTTTTTAAAAAGAACTTAACATTTAACATTTTAAAAAAATATTTTATTTTTTCCAAATTACATGTAAAATCAATTTTTAACATTCACTTGTTACCATTTTGAGTTCCAAACTGTCTCCAACCCTCCCTTCCCTCCCCTTTCATTGAGGAGACAAGCAATTTGATAAAGGTTATACATGTGCGGTCATGCAAAGCATATTTCCATGTCAGTCATGTGATAGAAAACACAGACAAAAATCCCCAAGAAAAATAAAATTAAAAAACCTGTATGCTTCAATCTGCGTTGAGATTCCATCTGTTCTTTCTCTAGAGGTGGATGGCATTTTTCATCACAGGCCCTTCAAAATTATCTTTGATGAACTGGAAATTGAGGCGATGCCCATCAACTGAGAAACGGCTGAACAAGTTGTGTGATTTATTAATGTAATGGAATATATTGTTCTATAAGAAATGATGAACAAGCAGATTTCAGAAAAAAACCTGTAAAGGCTTATATGAACTAATGCTGAGTGAAGTGAGCAAAACCGGGAGAACGTTGTACACAGTAACGACAACATTGTGCAACGATCAGTTATGATTGAACTAGCTCTTCTCAGCAATGCAGTGATCCAGTTCCAAAAGACTCATGCTGAAAAATGCTATCCACATTCAGAGAAAGAACTGTGGAGTCTGAATTCAGAAAGAAGCATACTATTTTCCCTTTTTTTGTTTTTTATTTCTCAGGATTTTTCCCTTTTATTCTGATTCTTCTTTCGCAACATGACTAATGTGGATATATGTAATATGATTGAACATGTATAATCTATATCAGATTACTTGCTATCTTGGGGAGGAGGGAAAGGAAGAGAGTGAGGAAGAAAAATTTGAAACTCAAAATCTTACATAAATGAATGTTGAAAACCATCTTTTCATATAATTGGAAAAATAAAATACTATTAAGTGCAAAAAAAGGAATAATCTTTGATGTAAAGATAAGTTCTCAGGGAGAAAGTAAGCCAAGTTAGGCAAAGAGGTGGCATGGTGGTTAGAGTACTGAACTTGAAGTCAGGAAGACTGGAGTTCAAATCCAGCCTTGGACATTTACTAGCTGTGTGACCCTGGACAAATCATTTAACCTCTGTTTGCCCTAGTTTCTTACTATGAAATGGGGATAATAGCACAACTACTTCCCAGGGTTATTATGAAGATAAAATGAAATAGTATTTACAAAGCACTATATTTAAAATATAGCACCTGGCATATAGTGAGCATAGTACATAAATGTTCATTCCCTTCTCTCTCCCTACCCCAGATGAATTATTTTTGGATGAAGAGTTTTCTCATATATTTATGGCACCAGGGGGACACACTGAAGTCTATATGGGAAAATGATTTTTTCTGTGTTCCTCACACATTGGAGCCTTCTCTTGTTGAAGTGTTACTTATGGTGGCCCCAGTGCAATAGTAAACAAGGACACCTCTCCCCCTCATTAAAGTGAACATTAATATTAATAATATTAATTGATATTAATAATTATTAATAATAACATTAATATAATATATAAAAATATAATATCTAAAATATATGATACATAATAATAAGATATATTAATAATAATATTAATTAATATTAATAGCTAGAAATCCACCAGAAGGGTCTGGGTTCAGTCTCATCCGTTACAGCTGAAATGAAATGAAGTAGCCTAATCCTTTTATGGGATTATAGAGAAGGAGGGTACTTAGGGATCCTCTAGTAGTCCAATCCTTTCATTTTACAGATAAGAAAACTCCAGTCTAGAGAGGCTAAGTGTTTTAATACTGCACAGGTATTAAATGACAGTGGTAGGATTTGAACTCAGGTCATGATTAGTCCAAATAATGAATACTATAAAATGGTAACATGTATTTGAATTCAGACTATTAGATGTAATATAAAATATGGTAATTGTTTCTAGCCCCATTGAAATATGCGGTGCTATTTTGAATAATTCAGCTACTTCGTAGAATTCATTATTCCCCCTAATCAGGACCTAGACCTACATGTATTGGAGCTACATGATCAAAAAAGTTTAGAGATTACTACTAATCTAATCAAACTCCCTCAATTTTACAGTCAAAGAAACTGAGACCCAAAGAGTTTACATGATTTGCCCAAAGTGGCAGGGTTGGTCTTTGAGCCCCACCCTCCGGCTCATGTCTAATGCCAACTTTTATGCCTAGTCTTGCACAGGGTCCAATGTGCAGTAAGTGTCAAATATTTGTTGATGCTAGTGAAGTTATTTTCCCAACCTTGATGCCTCCTAATTGGTCTCTTTAAGAGATAAGCTTGAGAGCAGGCAACCCTGCTCCCCTTACCCCCCAGGATCTATACATAAATATTTGTTGAATGACTAGAATCCATATTCTCTCCCTATACACTAGAGTTGTTTGTATTATTTGAAAATGAAAATGGAGAAGTATTTCTTCCCCTCTTTTTATAGAGGAAGTCATGTAGTGGAAAGAGCACTGGATTTAGTCATGAGGTCTGGGTTTGAATCTCAGCTCTGCTTCCTACCCATATAACCACAAACCTTAGCTCTGTAGAACTCAAGTTCCTCAACTGTAAAAATGGAGAGAGATTATATGTTCACTAAGGTCCATTCTAGCTCAGCATCCTCTGACACTGTGATTTATTACCTACTGGATCCTGACATGCAGGGCTGCTGAAAGGTGATCAGTACATTTTACTTTATAAGCACTTAGCATGTCTTCTCCACTCAGAAGACCAAGATTAGCACAAAAATCTACCTGTCTTTCACAGCTAGTTTTCATCATGAAGAAGTAATTGGCTGTCCCCAAGAGCATTTGCTGGACTTATTAATGTAAAAATTGTGTCTGATACTTAAACTCTGCCTCTGGTGAGTTTTAAGCTGCTGTGGATTCAGAGGCTACAGGGTTCTTGTTAGTATTATGTAATGGTAATTTAAGGTTAATAGTGGTGGGGAAAGAGTTAAAGATCTTTCCCGCCCATTAAGAGGTCTCAATACCTTTTGTTAATTTCTATTGAGGCACTGGGTCAGAGGATCATATCCTCTGGCTCTGAAAAGTGAATAAATACTCTGAGGTGAGGTTTTACTTTGGGACTTACTCTTTGGAAGTGTTTGTTTGGCTAGATGAATCCCTGGATAGCTGATAAGGGAACCCTCCTACCCCTCTTTGAAAACTTAGATGTCAGTGCTTCTCTCTGGTAACTATGTATGTAGGTATGGTCAGACAGTTGGATCTGTCTGTTGATCTGTAATGTATGTATTGCTTATGATCAGACAGTTGGAAGCCCTGTCAGTTGATCTTTGTTTCTCTGTTTGTATTTTCTCTGAAGTTCAAGGCGCTTACTTTTTCCCCTGAACTGAGTGAATGATATATGTGCTTGATTAAAGTAGATTGTTGGCCCCTCAAAAGTTGCTTTTCTTTTAGAAAAACCTGAACAATAGACTCTCCTGTGTATGTCTGGGTCCTTGCTCTTACATTTATCGAGGCATCCCACCGATGGCTAGGGTTTCTTTTAGTCTCTGTCCTTGTGTCTAGCAATGATTACCTTCAGAGATCATGCAATAGACAGCCCTTTGACACAACCTGACCCTAATACACTTTTTCACATTTAATCCATATATTATTCCCTTGTCCTCACAATCTAATGAGAGGGACATAATGCAAATAACTATACATCAATTATATTCAGGATATATTCAGGATAAATGGAGGTAATCTCAGAGGGATGGCACTTGTATTAAGGGGAACTGGGAAAGATTTCTTACAGGGGGTGGGATTTTAGTGGAGACTTTAAGGAAGACAGGAAACCTGGAGGCAGAGACAAGGAGGGGGTGGGGCAGCAAGAGAAAATACAGAGTCAGATGAAGTATCTTGTGAGGGTTTGCAAAGAGACTCGTGTCCCTGTTGTCACACAGTGTCACAGAGTGTGGAGGACAGTAAAATGTAAGAAGACCGGAAAGGTGGTACGGCGCCTAGTTGTTAAGGATTTGAAAAGCAAAACAAAAGATTTTGTATTTGATGCTGGGATTAATAGAGGGTCACTAGAGGGTATGTGTGCCGTGAAACCTGGGTCCCCCACCGCTGCACTACAGATTATTGAATAGGGGGATGACATGGTCTGTCCTGTTCTCTAGGAAGGATAACTGAAAGCTGAGAAGATGGATTGAATTGGGAAGAGACTTGAGACAGGGAGAACAACCAGCCACGAGTTGATGGGAGCCATCAGGGAGATGGCTTTGTCAGAGGAGATAAGGAGACATACATATACTAGAGATTTTACAAAGGCAAAATTGACAAGACTTGGCAACATCTTAGATACGAATTAGAGTAAGGAAGAAAGGATGATGCCTAGGTTGGGAGCCTAGGTGATTGGAAAGATGGTGGTGCCTTTGACAATAATGGGGAGATTTAGAACAGAGGAAAATTTGAAGGAAAAGCATAATGAGCTTAGTTGTGGACATGTCGAGTTTATGATATCTAAGGGATTTCCAGTTCAAGATGCCTAGAAGGCACTTGGAGATTCCAGTCAGGAGTGTAGCAGAGAGTTTATAAGTCTTCTGTGTTTTAAGCACTTCTTTTGTGGTGAAAAAAATAAATAGCTGTCTTATACCTCACTATTATGTACATGATTTCTAGCCTTAATCACTGAATAGGTGTTGCCTCAGACAAACTGAGACATGGGGAAGACCTTAATTTAAAAAGGCCAAGATCCTTCACTGGATCTAGGGAAATCTCCAGTCGTGCTGATCTATATTTTCCACTGGACCCCAGATGGCTCTGGAGAAGAGAATGAAGCTGGTGACTTTGCACACCTCTGTCTCACTTCAATCCAATTCACCTGCAAGTCAAAACATCACCTTCTTGATATCATTGGTTCTGTTTGAGAAGGAAGGACAAAACAGTAACAAACAACAATTTTGTACATTGAGTACCTAGAAATCAGTGTGATTGGACCAGTGGTTTTAGTGAATACCTCTGCCACTGACTCACCCTATGACCCTAGACATTCTGGCTCAAAATCCTTTGGTACTATGATTAGTTACTAGATTCAGAGAACCAACACTCTGGGGAGGCAAGAGGAAAGTGGTGAGCGATCAAGTAATTTCCCCTCTTTAGGTATTAATTTCCTCATCTATAAAATTAGGAGGTGGTTGGAAGATATTTAAAGATCCTTTCAACCTTTAAACAGCCTATGTTGATTTATTCTGTTTTATCTAGGGGATCATAGTCAGTTGGTCAGTCAGTAAACATTTTTTAAGGGCCTATTATGTGCCAGGCACTGTGTCAAGTGCTAGGGATACAAAGAAAGGTAAAAGACAGTCCCTGCCCTGGAGGAGTTTACAGTCTAATGAGGGAGACAATATGAAAATAAATGTGTACAAAGATCTCTATATAGGATAAAAAAGGAAATAACTCAGTAGAAGTAAGAGGGATTGGAAATGGCTTCCAGTTTGGAAGGGACTCAAGGAAGCCAGGGGGTAGAGAGGAGGAGGGAAAGCATTTCTATCCTAAGCACTCAATAAATGCTTTTCCTTTCATTCATTCATTCACTCAATCATTTCCTATGTTTTCATTCACCTTCACACATCCACCGAAATGCAATAATTTTGATGTGGAAGGAATACAAAGACTTAGAAAGCTGAAAGTCTTCTCCTGCAGGTGACATGTAAGACTGGAAAATGCTTCAGATAGGATTAAAAAAAATTAAATGTCACCTAAACCAGGGATTCTTAATCTTATTGCTTGATTGATTGATCCATTATAGACTCCTTTGGCTGTAGGGTGAAGCCTTTGGACCTCTTCTCAGAATAATGTTTTTAAATAATCGAGGGAAATGCTAAAGTTCAATTAGGAGTTAGTGAAAGTAAATCTGTATATTTTTCCCATCCAAGCTCACAGAATCACTGAAATGTATCCATGCATTACTTGAGGGGCCATATCTCAGATTAAGAAGTCTTGGCTCAGACCTACCCTTTCATTTGGCAGAGAAGGAAACTGGGACCCAGAGAAGTTACTTGCCCAGGGTGACAAAAATTGCACATGGAAGAGCCAGGATTCCAGCCTTGGTCATTGAAGTTGGAAAAGACATTAGGCTTTAGTGGAGAGAGGATCTGTCTTGCAGACAGAAAGACTTGGATTTAAATCCCACCTCTGAGTTAGTATTGCACGTGTAGAATCATACAGGGAGAAAAAGAACATAAGTATCTTTATGAATGGACCCTTCACTAGAGCAGTGGATAGAGCATGCATAGAGTCACTAGAAGGACCTAAAAGATCTGAGTTCAAATCCACCCTCAGACACCTACTAGCTGTGTGACCCTGGGAAAGTTACCTAATCCTGTTTGCCTCAGTTTCCTCATCTATAAAGTGAACCGGAGAAGGAAAAGGTAAATTACTCCAATATTTTTGCCAAGAAAACCCCAAATGTAGTCATGAGGTACTACTGGAAATGACTGAACAACAACAACCTCTTTATAAAGTCTTTTCCTCACTTGAGAGAAGAAACCAAATAGCTCACATTGTAAACTTCCCACAGCTATTTATTTACCCCACTAACCACTCAGAATTGTTGTAAAAAAGTTGGTATAGAGAAGTGCTCCAACTTCCTTCATTTCCATCACTAGGGAGAAAATAGTTTCACTCCTCCCATGATTAGGTATTGCTTGGTATTAACTGCACAGAATAGCTTAGGCAACTCTATGAGTTCTATTTGACCCCACCCACTTTAATTGGCATAGAGGTTGTTATAAGTACTTACACAGATATTAATTTTTGAAAGCTAATAATGTACTTTTGCTTGGTGGTCTGCTCCATGAACCTTGCCATGGAAACTGGTGTGCCCAATGGACTAGTTGGCAGTCCCTTTGCATGGCACTTATCTTAACTGCCAGTGTCAAGCTGACCTTTATATCCAAGAAGGGTAGGGGTATGGAGGGAAGCCTTAGACTTGGGTAGGTGATGCTAAAGTGCCTTTGGTTCCCTGATCTTAGATGTCATGGCACAACTCTTCTTTAGGGGTTGTACCCAAAGTGAGAAAGGTTATCATACTCTGCCCACCAAATAATGCAGGTGGAGTCATAGCATCATTCCCAGTGCCCCAATTTGGGTAAACAGTTGCATTTGCCCAGGTGGTCACTGTGGCTGGTTTCATCTCCCACTTAAATTTCAGCAGTTGATCTGTCCAATCCTGTATGGTAGTGTGGTGAGAGAAGCTCCTAACTAAGGCCTAATGGCACTCAGGTAGGCCTCCACCCAGAAAGCAAAATCTAATTGCACCTGACGGCCACTAGTCCTATGGTGTAGGAGACCATGGGATGGAAGCATAGATTCAGTCCTCCAAAACTGTCTCTTTCAGGAACTTCACTCTCTCTCTTGTTGACCCCTATCAGGAAACCTTCTTGAAGAAAATTCATCTTTCTGGGGCCAAGTATTTGCCACCCTTTATCTTAGATAACTAAAAAGGAACAAAGGGAAGTCCCCATCTTGATCTCTAACAAGTCTGGCTTTCCAAAACTGTGAAATCCCAAAGCTGGTAGAATCTCTAAGGCAGACAGAAGCTCTGAATTAGTCTCGTTGTATCATACCCTGCCCCCTTGTTCCAATGACTCCTCAGATTGTGTATTAAACCTCCTATAGCCTCCTAAATTCTTTGGAGGTGAAAGTGCACTCACTCCTTAACATCCTCCCCCTGCCTACACACATATCCCTGGGAAGGAAATCACTAAGAGATGGCAGTAAAATAAGCCCGATGTTCTTTTACCCCTGGGACAGATACCACGTTCTCATCTTCACTCCTGCTTCTGATCTCTTCTTTTATATCCCTGATCTCAATTTAATTCAACTTCTTTTCCAGTGAAGCTTCTAGGTCAGAGACAGTACTTTCTGCTTTCAGTTATATCCCCATCTCTATTAATATTGTGAGTTTCATTTGTGCTATTGCTAAATTCACGAGTTGCTCCTCTTTCTTCAGGGCATAATCCTTAAAAATCCAAGATTATATTCATAATTATTTCTAGTGGCTGAACACGCACGGACCAATTTCTTTCATTTTCCTTATAATGGTAATCCAATTTTTCTAGAATTGTTAACAAGAGCCAAGGATCCGTTGCCCTGGCATATCTTTACTCTCTGTGTCAACCTTCTTAATCACCCATTAGCCTAATCTTACCCTTACCCCATCTTCTACAAGCACACACACATTCCCTATGATGCAGTGACACTTTCCTCCTTGCTCTTCCTTGAACAAGACAGTCCATCTCTAGACTCTGGCTGTTCCCAAAACCTAAAATAATCTCCCTCTTCATGTCTGCTTCTTGGCTCCTCTAGTTTCCTTCAAGTCCCAGCTAAAATCCCATCTTCTATGAGGTCTTTCCTGGTCTCCCTTAATGCTGTTGCCTTCCCTTATCTTTCATTAATCCAGTACGTAGTTCTTTTCATGTTGTCTCTCCTATTGGACTGTGAGATTCTTGGGGGCAAGGACTGCATTTTGCCTTTTTTTGCACCCCCAGCTTAGCATAGTAACTGATATAGAGCAGGCACTTAATAAATGCTTGTTGACTGACTGGTCAGTGGTAGCCCTCTTTCTGTCCCACTGGGAGTATTGGCCATATGTGGTCAGAAATAAGGTGACCACAGGATCCCAGGCTCCTGTATTTGGCTCTTCAATCACTGGACTATGTTCTTTCTGTGTATCTTCTTCCTCCTGCTTTAACCACCAGGTCAACCATGAGGTCATTGGGATCCAATCCTGCTGGCTTTGCTAAATGTTCTAGGCCAGGCTTGACTCAGGCTCGTGTCCAGTGGTTTAGGCTTGCAGTTGAAATGAAACGAGACACTCAGAAATGCTCTAACATTTAATAAAAAAGATATTTACTTAGAAATACACGAAAAGGTATTTCAGTAAGGATAGAGCATTGATTCAGGTGGACTTGGCTCCCTTTGCCTTTGCATTTTCCACAGTGAAGCAACCACTGAGTGACATGATGGTGGGATGTCAGTCAGGTGTGAGGAGCCTGACTACTCTTGGTTTTTTAAAAAATTGTCTTTATTTTTTAAAAAAAATGTATTTATCTGTTTTTAGTTTTCAACATTCACTTTTATGAGATTTTGAGTTATACATTTTCCCTCCTAATCAAAATAGCATGCAATCTGGTATAGGCTATACATGTATGATCACACTGAACATATTTCCACATTACTCGTGTTGTGAAAGAAGAATCAGAACAAAAGGGAAAAACCATGAGAAAGAAAAGAAAAAGAAAAAATAGTAAGCTTCCATCAGCATTCAGGCTCCATAGTTCCTTCTCTGGATGTGGACAGCATTTTCCATCATGAGTCTTTTGGAGTTGTCTTGGATCATTGCATTGCTGAGAAGAGCTGCTGACTACTCTTGTATTGGTTTTTTTATGCCTTTGATGATTGAGAAATTTTTGTTGTTGTTCAGTTGTATCTGCCTCTTTGTGATCCCATTTGAGATTTTCTTAGCAAAGTTACTGAAGTAGTTTGCTATTTCTTCTCAACTCCTTTGACAGATGAGGAAACTGAGGCAAATAGTGTTAAGTCCAGGGTCATATAGCTATTAAGTGTCTGACATCAGATTTGATTAAGGGTCTTCCTGAATCCAGGTGGGTGCTCTATCCACTACACCAGCTACCTGCCCCTTTCAGTGGCTCTGTCAGTGGTTTCAACTTTAGTCCCCTGGATTAATTAAGCTTCAAGGATGGCTTTATTGCCTTTTTAGGGAAAAATAGCAACAAGTTCCAGCCTCACTCACATGTCAAGGACTTTCCAGTCTTAAAAGATCTTGTTCTTACCACATTCCCTCTTAGACCACAAACCTTGCTATTTGTGAGAAAATATCACAACCTACTTCTTGAGTACCTTCAAACCTAAGACAAGAATCAATAGGAATGAATGAATAAAGCATTTATTAAGCATTTACCACGTACAAAGAGCTGTTCTAAACATCACGGATACAAATAGAAAAATTAGACTGGAAGGGTTGGTCATCTGGCAGCTGCTGTCACAAATAGAAAAGTAAGACAGTCCTTGTTCTCAAGAAACTCTCCTTCCTGTGCTTAGCAGAGTGCTTAGCACACAGGAGGTGCTTAATAAATGCTTATTTATTGACTGACATTCTCATGGGGGAGACAACACACATGCAAGGTTTTAACTGGAAGTCAGATGGAGAGGTCCCGTGGTTCTTAGGGTGCAGGGGTGAAGCTGCTTGTAATGTTTCTTAGTGGCATTTTCACTGATAAAATCATCAGTTTCTGATGTGGAATCATTTTACAGTACCAGGGACTTTAGTGTACCTGCAGGAGAATGTGCCAGGCTTCATCTCCAAAGGGATTGCTTCCAGAGAAGATGGTTGAGGGGGCTGGGCTGGAACTCTTGGAGGGTCCTGGACTATCTCCATTGGGTTCTGAGAAGAAGCGATAGGCAATGTTTCTTTGGTGTGCCCCTATGCTTTAGCAAGGCTGACTTATCTGCCCTTTGAGTGGCAATTGTTTAACATTTGGTGGAGGTGACTGGCCCCTTCTCCACAAGAGTTAATCTCCAGATGATGGTTATAAGGGCTTGATTGGAAATAGGACTGGTCATCTGGTGGCTGGTGCCACTTCCAGGGCTATCAGGAGGGTAGGCCTTTTCTCCAAAATTATTTTTCCTCTTAATGATGACTGTGGGAGTTGGACTGGAAGCAGATTTTATGGTTTGACAGGGGACACCACCATTCCCAAGGTTCTTCAGAGTAATGGGTCAAGTTGCAGGCTAAGAAGTGAAGGTTTAAACTAAAAATAAGTAAATTAATTAATTATAAAAAAAAACCACATTATAATTCCATTACACAAGAAGTCTGTTTGAAGTATGGACACTCCAAATAAAATTTCACCAAGGCTTAAAAAAAAGTGGAGATTTGGTGTGATTGTTTACTACTACAGCCTACCTCACACTTACATAGGCTACATATGAGGGGGTCCTTTCCAAAACCCTGCTACACCCTTTAATGGGGGAACATTATGAGGTATAAACCAGCTGTTCAATAAAGATTTCTAACCTCTACCTGGGATCAAAGTTGAGTGAGTCCAGGCCCTACAGATTTTGACTTTCCAACTCAAACCTGACAAAAGTTTAATATTGTACAAAAATGTCCCTCCTTCCCTGTTATACAATAATATCTTTTGATAATTAAAGGAAATACCCAAATGCTTTAGAAGTTGATGTCATTATGCATCCCTGAATCTATACCAATGTGAATATAGAGATAGAAGAACATTCTTACAAACATCCTAGGAATAGAAGCTATCCCCATTGTAACTCATGAGATGAGCACATCAGTTTGGGTGTGGAATAAATCCTTCCCATGCCACAGGTTACACCTTTGTTTGTTTTCCTCTCTAAGTAACACTTAAGGATTTTGATAGTGTCCAAAAACAGGTCCCAGAAACTGAGAAAGCTACCTGGAAACTGACAGAGTATTTTTTATCCCCCAAGCATAAATGGCACAGGGTTGTTCCAAAGACTATTTCTATACCCTTTACCACATGCACCAAGACATGATACCCATGAGCCACCAAAGAACATTGAGAGAGTTTTGGTTTGCTCCAACATTGGGGCAACCAGATGGCAGTGGATAAAGCACCAGGCCTGGAGTCAGGAAGTCAGGAAGACCTGAGATCAAAGCCAGCCTCAGATACTAGATGTGTGACCCTGGAGAAGTGACAACTTCTATTTGCCTTAGTTTTTTCACATGTAAAATGAAGATAATAATAGAACTTAAAATTCCTTCCAAAATGGTTGGGAAGCTCAAATGAGTTAACAATGAGAAAGTGTTTAGCAAAGTGCTTGGCACTTTGACATTTTCATTCACCAAATTGACACAGATCAAAACTTAATCAGCTCCTGAGTCTGTGGGTGTGGGCCTTACACGGGGACGGGGAGGAATTTAGTTTTGTGCCATACTTCTAAACATCCCACAGATTAGAAAGAGTATATCCTCATAAGCAAAGAAAAGTTGATTTTAATAGGAGAGCAATGTTGTACTTATGCCCCCTCAGAATATTCCCAAATCCTCCATTTGGCCACCACGATTCACTGACTTTCCAGCTTTAGAATATTCTTATAAGTCTACCAATTTTGTAACTTCCTTTCCCAGTTAATTTTTTCTGTATTTTCAAAAGATTACAAATTGTTTGTACTCTACTTGGCTGAAGATTTTGACCATGTTTTGCTGGACTATATTTATTTGTTACAGGGTAGATGCAGTTTTGAAGAAGAGAATGGTTATGGGTAGTAATAGTGATAAAGATAGAAGAAAGTAACTTCACTGAATCATTAAAAATACACAAAAGAGAGTACAGGGAAATATAGAAGGGGGGAATAAACAGGATACTGTTGTGTTAAATCTAATACACAGTTAAACAATTGTCATAAAAGAGATTCACAATTGTATATGCAATTCTTGTTTTCTATTCTTTGCATATTGAAATGTTCATGTTTGTAAGTCCACAATAAAAAATATTTTGAAAATTTTTGAAATAAAATAAAATTGGTCATGGAATATCTTTAGTGTGCCTGTGATTAGGCTTTTTTGTGTGTGTAAGAAATAAAAATCCTTTGATTAGGCTAAATTACAGTGCCCTGAGTTAATTCTTCCATTGTTTTATCATCAGTCCTCTGTTTTCAAGATTACCCATTGCATTGATCTGAGTTTTGATGTTTTTTGGTATTATTTTCCTTCACATTATCAAGGTCTTTATTCTGTGTTTTTTTCCTCATAGTTCTGTTTACAATTCATATGAGTGTAATACTTGGCTTAAAGGGGCAATTATATGAGAGTCTTTCCTGATTGATGGACATTGATTATTTAATAACTCCTGTCTGGTTGAGGGTTGGGTGTTGGGGTTGGTGAGAACTGGAAAGAAGAGAAATCGGTGCTCTTCTGTCTTGTAGCTTTGAAAGAGATGTTCCATCCTAACCTCTCCTCATCTCCCTGAAGAGAGAGAAAGACTCTGGAGAGAGGACAGGATATAGAGGAACTGGCAGTTCCCATCATGTCCCTACCTCTAGCTTGCTATGGTAGAGACTTTGGGAAATTTCTCCTTGGATGAGATCTGAAATATGAGATTCTTTCTTCTGGTTGAGTTGAGTTATCTCACTGTCAGTGGAAGAGCTCATTCATTCTCTGTTGTCTGGCATGTATTCTCCCACGTATACCTTTCTGATTACTGTTTTGCTGTTGACTTGGATAAATGGGTTTATTTGCCATTTGCTTTATGTGTTCATTGTGTAACTAGCATGTGGTGGAGGAGAGTCAAGCCTTAAATATATAGCTCTGAGGTACTCCTTTCCAATTAAGGGATAGTGATCAAGAGTGTAACTTGGACCTAAAAATTATCTCCTCTAGACTAATAATATTTAAGGGAGCAGAGAGAGATAATTCTATCTAGGTACTATCTCTGTGAAGAAAGCAAAATGATCAACCTCTTGCTCCAATTTTTTACTTCCCCTCCTGTTAGGAATTTAAGTTTCCTTTAGCTATGGGGGAATGGTGAAGTCATGCTAGAGATATCTATTCTTGTCTTCCTGAAAGCCACATCTGGACAGCCCCATATGGACACATATAAGCTACATGGGCAAAAAACAAACCAGTGCCCATGCAACCCCCGTATATAATTCCTCCCAAATTTCTCTGAATTCTGTGCATTAGTCATTTCTTATTTCATAATAATGTTGCATTATATTCATAAGCCATAATTTTAAAAACTGTTTCCTAATTGATGGGAACTTTTGTTTCCAATTTTTTACTATTATAAGAACCATGATGAACATGTTTGTGTGTGTGTGTGTAATATATATAGTGTGTGTATGTGTGTATATATGTGTATATACATATATATACATATACATATATACATAATATATATTATATATACATATGCACACATACACACATACACATATACATACATAATATATATTATATATACACACATATATGTGTACATATACATATGTATGTATATATATGAACTTTTCCCCTCTTTAAGTAACATTTTCTTACTTTTCTGCTTCTAGGCTGGGGCCATAGTTACTTTATAAAGCATTGCTCTCCCCCTCTCCCTCTCTCTCTCTCCTTTTTCTTTACCCCTCCACCCACTCTTACCTTTAGAGTCTCTTATGAAGTGGGAGATAGAAATTTTGTCCTCTGTGAGGAGACAAAGTCTGGGTAGAGTCAGAGTCAATAACCATCTGTTAACACCTGCTATGCACCAGGCACTGGGAATACAAGTAAAGGCATAAAGCATTCTTTCCCCCAAGAAATTCATAATTGAATGGGGAATACAACACAAAAAAGAGCCTGAAAAGAGAGGAACAAGGGTACCCTGCACAGGGGGCCTGATGGAACCGTGCAGCCACGGTGGGAAATAATCTAAGGAGGTGTGAGTTACCAGTTGACTTCACCTTGCAAAGTTTCTGGAGATCGGGAAGTCCAGGAGTTTAGGTAGAAAATGGGTAGAAAACGGTGAAGAGAATTATCTGGGTGCCTCCCTTAAATGTCGGAGGCTCGGGAAGGAGCAGTCTTGGAAACGATGCCTTTGTCTGTAGCCAGTTCACTTCTCTACCCAGGCTAGGAAGTTAGGGATGTTGATGTTGAAGCACTTGTTCAATGCCTACCACTGGGCAATGGTGTGACTGAGCCAGAGGACAAAGATCTTGGATTATCCCCAAATAAAGAGAGAGTTCTCTGAGGGAGCTGCTGTCTTCAAGGACAAAGTAAGTGGGGGAAACAAATGGGTTGTTGGTTTTTGAGTTTTACAAAATAAAATAGAATCCAAGAGGGGGAAACATAATGATGAGGATGTGGAACCATCCAAGCTGAGAGAATAATAGTGAACTTAATTTTGACTCTTGAAGTAAGTTAGTTTGCTCTCTCCCGCCAAACTCTTGTTCTCCCCAAATGGCAGTCATGGGTTTAGCAGAACAAAAAGTGAAACAGATTGGAGAAGTTATACACATTATGTGAGATAATAGAATATACAAGCCTAAATGAACTCTTCTGCCTATGTGGGAGGAAAAATCTCAACTCTGCCAAGGATAGATCCATCTCACTGAAGAAGTACACTCTTAGAATTCTTGGGAGAAACAGCCCTGTGCTGTTTACATGGAAGGAGATGTGACTCCTGATTGACTGAGGGGATGTTGAATGTGACTTGAACTGATTGCAGAGAGAGTTTGAGACAGAACTGGTGAACTAAGTGGTTGAGACAGAGATGATGAATAAATAATGAACAGTTATATATATAACTATATATTATATTATATACAGTATATATTATATTTTATTGTATAATGTATTATATTATAATTATATATATCGTTATATATGTATAACGATATAAATTATGATTATATATTATAGCTAGTTATAATGAATAGTTAATTGGATCCCTTTGCGCCAGGGACATCTGCAGGAATGGTGCCTCATGTCCTTTGATTTCCTTGGCTTGGAAATCTAGAGACTGCTAAGGATTGATCTCTCCTGGGTGAGTTTTTTCTCATTCTCTTATTAAAATCTGATCTTGCTCCCATGTGAAAAGCTCATTTACTCATATATTCTTTGATGTGTTCTAACCTGTAGAGCTTCTATAAGTCTTGTCTGAGGTGTAGTTCAGGTAAATGGGTTTACATGATGTTCACTATTCATGGTGGTCTTTTGAATAACTAGAGATTGGTAAGAAGGGGCTAAGTGGACAGGTATAAGCTAAGGGCTACTATAACACCTTTAGAGTGAGATAGGAAGCCCCTCTCCTCTGAACCGCTTAGCCCCCCCAAAACTCCACATGCAGCCCCAACCAGAAAAAAATGTGATGGAAATGTTTAACAAAATAAGTAAAAATGCAATTGATAATGTTAATTGCAGTTTTCTAAGTCAATATATGCCTACAGTCTGATTCTATCTGTTTGAGACCACTGCCTTAGACTAAAAATATAGAGGACATGTATATACATTTGAATGTGGTCTCTTGATGAAGGTGAAAGAGGAGAGAATAAAAGTTGGCTTGAGGCTTAACATTAAAAACAACAACGATAAAATCTCAGCAACTGGTGCCATCACTTCCTGGCAAGTAGAAGGAGAAGAAATGGAAGAAGTGTCAGATTTTATATTCTTGGGCTCAAAGACCACTACAGATGGCGACTGCAGCCATGACATTAAAAGATACTTGCTCCTTGGAAGGAAAGCTATGGCAAATCTAAACAGCATACTAAAAAACAGTGATATCACCTTGCTAGAAAAGGTCTGTATGGTCAAAGCTATGGTTTTTCTAGTATCAATGCATGGCTGTGAGAATTAGATTATCATGAGCACCACAGAATCAATGCTTTTGAGTTATGGTTCTGGAGAAGGCCTTTGAATAGCAAGGAGGTCAAATCAGTCAATACTTAAAGAAATTAATTCAGGTTATTCACTGGAAGGTCAAACATTGAAGCAGAAGCTTAAATACTTTGACCACATAGTGAAAAGATAGAACTCAATGAAAAAGACCTTAATGTTGGGAAAGATTGAAGGCAAAAGGGAAAGGGGATGGCAGAGGATGAGATGGATAGAGAGGGTCATAGAAACAATGAACATGAACTTGGATAGACTTTAAGAGAGAGATAGTGGAGGGTAAAGGCATCTAATGTGCTATGATCCGTGGTGTCAAGCAGAGTTGGATTCAACTGTACAGCAGAAACAATGTAGGAATTTTATTTTCTTGAATATGCTTGTTGGTTATGAAAGTTGTCTTTTCCCTTTTTCTTTTTTGATTGTTCAATTGTAGGATGAGGAGGAAGGGAGAAAAAAAATAAATGCTTAATTGAAAAATTAATTAAATTTAAAATAATCAGACTCCTAGACTTGAGATTTTTGAGAGTTAGCAGATAAATATAATTCTGGTGGTGTCAGCATGGCCCTCTTATTCTCCACAAAGAAGGAAAGGTAGTTTTCTTGAAGATGGGGAGATCAGATCTATTTATTTCCCTTATGAGCTATGTCACTTGTGTTTAAGCTGTATCGTTATATGTGAGCCACACTTATGCATTCTATATTCCTAAGTACTCTAGAGAAGGTAAAACTCCTTGATAGCAGGAACTGTTTCCCCTTTGTCTTTGTATCTTCAGTGCCTACCACATATATGGACAAAGATAAAGTCTGAACTTGGGCTTTAATTGGTAAGGAAACTCCCTTTACCAACAAAGGCTGGCACCTTTTCTATAACTTACTGTCTTATAAAATTGATTGGAACATTAAAAGGTTAAGTAACTAGCCTGGGGTCACACAAGTGTTAGAAGCCAGTTCTTTCTGGCTTTAACGCTGGCACTCTCTATCCACTATGAGAGGCTGCCTGGTCCATTGTAGGTACTTAATGAATGCTTGTAGACCACATCTTTCTTAAGTTATTTCATTTTTCTTTTAATTCTTTGACTTTAGAGTAGACTTTAGCTCCCTGGTTTTGCCATTGTTTGTAAGGTTTGTTGCTTGTTGAATTTTGTAGTTTTGACTGGTTGATTATTGGATTTATAATTTGGACAGCCAATTTTTGTTTCCTTTTAAAGTATATTTGTATGCCCTTTCTCATTTTTTTATGCCCAAATTTTCACTTTGATTTTTGTTTTAATCTTATTTCTATTTTTAGGATTTTTTTGGCTGTTTTATTTGATTCTTCAGCCTTTCTGTGTAGTTGCCTCTGTTGTCCTGGCTCTGTTACACCCCTATGTTGCAACTGTATGTGGATGACTGTTATTTAATGATCTAGCTATTAGGGAGCACTAGCTTTTATTTCCTGGACTGTCTTTGTGTAAATGGAATTGTTGCTATTGCTGCTAATTTGCATATTACTCTACTGTTTCTTGTTGTCAGTTGCTTATAGTAAACACTATTTTGTTTACTTTGTTTACTAAAAGAATTTCATGACTGCTCATGTTTCCTTCAGTGGTTGATAGAATATTGTCATTATAGATCAATGTTTTGCATGTGAAATGTATCATGACTTAATGAATATTAATTTCCATAGGGGATACAGATATTTGGAGTAGAAATTGTGGATTCAGATTTGGATGAGGATTTTTATAAAAAAAAAGGCATTGAAGGATATTGTAAAAGAATTGGACGACTACAGCCTTGTGAATTCTAGTTTGAAGTTAGGAGAATCCCCTAAGGATATGAATGTATCTGTGAATTACCACACCCAAGTGACTATTCAAAACTCCCAGACAAAGTATAGATAGGGGCAATATCCTGGAAATTGACTTGCAACTCTCCCTCAGAAGTGGATGAGTGTTGTAAAAGAATTACAACATTAATGAGTTAAGATGATGACACAACAAGCTATCTAGGTACAGACTTGACTATAAATTTGAGTTCTCACCAACAACTCATTTGCGAGTGATATGTATCACTATGCCAGAAATGAAAGTTCTACTTGTGCCTAGATAGAAAATTAGTTCCCCTAAGTTAGAGAGAGGAGGGCCACTAGTGGAGAGAACCTAGGCTACACCCACTGCAGTAGAGAGGAATAGACCCGTGGGAAGAGACAAATCTAGGTCTTCTTTGGTGGGAAGAAATAGCTTGTATATATGTGACAAGTGAGGGCACAGAGAAGCCTTACCCATGACTAGCTCCCAGACTTGATCTCTAATAACAGATAGTAATAATAGACCCAAGATAGGACTTTCTCCTAAATGAAACTTTGCCCTGCTGAAGAAGACTGTAGAGGTTGGCATCTGACAGGGACAAGATGCTTTGTTTGATGGAAAGAATTTAGTTTTTGTCATCCTTGGTTCTTGAAGAGGACCAGGATCATGAAGGTGATATCTTGATTTGAGTGTGAATTGGATTTGAGTGTATTTGAATTGGGGATGCTTAAAAGATCTCCATTCATTGCTATCCCAATTCTTGAACTGAGTTGTTAGGCACCTTTTGAAATTCATAGGAAGAGGACTGGTCCCTAAAAAAAAATCAGACATGACTAGAATGACCCAAATAGTCAAAGGACTACAAGATTGGCTTGAGTTGGGAGTATCCCTATAGCTATAACAAAGAAACAATGTTACCCTGTTGTGAGTTGATTGTGTTTGTCCTTCATTGTCAAAGAAGACCATGCCATCAGAGAAATGATGACATGACTTGCACTTGACTTTGTTTTGAGTGAGGTTGCCAGCCTCACTTCTCCAGAGCCATCTCAATCCAGTGACCAGATATGCATCAGGATGTCTGGAGATGACCCAGGATGTACTGGGAGACCTTGGGCCCTTTAGGCAGACCACTTGAAAGCACTTGAACAAATGATAATGATCTGACAAGATGACCAGTCTCTCAAGTACAACACCCTCTCTATGCCCAGGAAATCTTCCCATCTATAGACTATGGAAATTAAGCAGAGGGATGGCCCTGCAAGTAGAGTCAACTGAAAAGACTCTCAAAATCAGAAGCAGAACAGACAAATGGAGAAAATCCTACCATTTGGAAAGCTAATAGGACAAGAGGACAAAGACCATATTACTCTGCCATATAAATACCACTATTAAGAGAAAACTAGAAAGGCAGATTTACTTTCAGTTAGGGAAGGTAGAAGATGGAGATGATAGTCATACCCAGGTATGACCAGTATGTGAGAAAAGCTTTTGTTGTACAAAAACTGAAGGTTACATGACCAGCTTCAGGAAAAGAAAGGGGAAGGGGGTTATCCTAGTCTCTGTAAGGATGAAGCATGACTTCATCAGAAACTCCTCAGTCTTCCCCCCCTGAACTCAAAAGACCTCATACAGAGTTGGTGGTAAGAATCAAGGATGCACTGCTGTCCTGGATATTAGGGCACAAGTAACCATCATATTTCGCTTATTTTAGGACATTTGAGAAAAATGTCTTATACCCTCTGTAAGTATTTGATTGTGAAGGAATGAGTGACCAAAAGTTGTCATACTTGGATATGTCAAGATGACCTTGAAATCTCTCCCAAAAGTTGCTGGCATCAATGGGGAAGTAGATACCTTGACTCTGGCATAGTAAGATTTTCTATCTATAAATCTAATATTGCCTCTGCTTGAAACTAATTCCAATCTGTTCAAGATATTAGCAAAATAGTATATACAAAATGCAGGGGCCCAATGACTGCATGCTTTGATCATCCATGCAGCATGAATATCACAAGAGCACTGGCTTTTCAACGTTCAAAATGAGTCCTGAAAAATTTAACTTTTGTGATTTTCTGATTCCAGACAAATGGAAGAAATGGTTGATGGAGAAAGTGAGCAAATGGGATATGGGATGTGTACAAGGAATAACCCATGGGATTCATCTCCAAAACATGCCAAATATGATCTAGGAAAATTTTTTTCTCTGTAACAGTGACCTCAGAGATCATCTCAAAGACAAACTGATTTTGACCATGAATCCACCTCCAGTGGTTGTAGAATGGAAAGATATACACGCATGTGGACTGGACTTTGAACAAAAGAACTGAAGTGGCCCAGGACACCATGCCAGGGGCTCAAAATGCTCTGGATTATTGTTAGGTAGCCAGTTGTTCCCCATATTGGACTTATGTAGTGTCTTCTACCAAATTCCTGGGTCAGCAGAACTCAAAGAAGAGAATATTTTTATCTGCTTAGCTGGATTTTAACTGTTTGAGCACAGACTTCAAGGCATCTTAAAAGCATTTTCAGTTTTCCAACAATTGATGGGCAAAATAGTTGGAAATGTGAACTACCTGCAAGTGTTGCTATACCTTGACATCTTTTTCTTTGGAAGACCTTAGAAGAGTATGAGGAGAGACTAATTAAAGTGCTGGATTAGTTAGAGGAAAATTATATGAAGCTTTCAATTGACAAATGCTAGTTTTGGAGAACCTGTGTCAAGTACCAGTATGTGAGTCACATAATGTTACAAGATATGACCATGTTCCATGAACTATTAAGATATAAGAACTTTATTAGAATTTGGCATTTATTGTTGGAAATTTGCTATTAGCTATGCTGTTATTATTAAACTGACCTCACTTGTGCATAAATTAAAGACACTCGAAAAGAAACATAAAATTGTCTTAAAACCCACAAAGCTCTTTGGAGACTGAGGATATGTGAATAAACTTTCAAAGATTTAGTCAATTGCCCTACACATGCAACAGTGTTAGGTCTATGTAGAACAAAATAAGCCTTTCATCTTAAACACAGATGCCAGATTGGAGGGTTGGGAACAGTCCTGTACCAAGAGAGTGATGGTCACCATAAATCAGTCACATTTGTCAGCAGAGGCTTGAATGACAGGGAAATAAATCATTCCATTATACAAGGTCAAATTCTTGCCTTTGAGGTAGGCTGTCATTGAGTTCAAAAGCTGTGTATGGAATGAAAATAATCCACTGATTCATATGTTTATCAATGTCAAGTAAGATACTGTTTTCCCCAGATGAGTTAGCACATATGGAGCCCTTTGCAAACCTTAAATCACTATATACATGGTGTTGTGGTGGTTGTTGCTGTTAGCATCACTAGCCCACTACAAATTTGGCATTCACTTCTAGGCAGGAAGACGGTTGTTCATTTTTGTTTTTGAAGAGGACCAATGATGCCTTACTTGCATGTAAATTGGATTTAAGTGAGTCAGAATTGCACAAAGTGATCCACTTCACCCTCTCTTTCAGAGTCATCTAAGAACAGTGGTAAGACAGAAGTCAGGATGATCAGCGATGGCCTGAGAAGCAGGGAATGGCCATGGCATCTTCAACGTCTGACCAAACTCTAAGCACTCCCCAGCACCTGCTTCAGCTGCCTTCATGGCTGTTGGAACAAATTGTTCTCATCTGCCCATTCTTCTGGAGGGAAGTCTTCACATGCTTTGGATAGACATCCCCCTAACTCACCAATGGGTTGAAGGTCTGTTGGTTACTTTCAACCTGGTTTAGCCCCTCTGCTGAGAAGGTTTACTGGGATGTGGCTGCTGTGCATGTTATAGCCTCTTGGAGTCACAGGTGAGAGCTGGGTGAGAGGTGGACACTAAAGGTAGATAAACAGCTCTAAAAAGGGCTCAGCAAGCCCTCATACCAAAGGTGCTAGTCCTCCCTGAAGACCTTATATACCCCAGTAAGACTAGCATGGATGCATATGTCTTTGTCACACAAGGCCACATGACCCAAAAAGCTGTGGTGATATGCGCCCCGCAAGGAACTGGGTTACAAAGCAAATGGCAGCAATGCTAAAAGTTGGGGACTTCTGTCAGACAGCATGCCTTCCTTGCCTTATTTGTCTGTAGATGACTTGTGATAAGAGTAGAAAGCAGATAAAAGGCAGGGAGAAGTGCTACAAGTCAAGAGTGGGACAATAATGCTGAAGTACTCATGTTCTAGTCTCTTGAGTGTACCTTGTGATTGACAATGACAGAGGTAGAAGCTGTACAATGGAGTGTTGACTAGTGACTGTTACTGTTCCATGTGTGGTACCAGGAATTAGGTATGTCCTTGTGCATTGTACTCCATGGCCATGAAAGCTCTACATGATGATTTTGGATGTATGGATCAAGAGAAGCCTCTGGAATTTGTAAGAAACAGATTTTATTAACCCAAGATGACTCTAAATGCCACCAAGAAGTATGACACCTGTATTTGTTGTATGCAACTCATGTTTCATATTTTGAGGATATTGTTCAGTTGTTCAGTCATGACTCTTCATGACTCTATGGACTACAGCACAGCAGGCTCTTCTGACCTCCACTATGTCCCAAAGTCTGTCCAAACTCATGTTCATTGCTTCTATGACACTATCTATCCAGTTCATCCTCTGCCATTCCCTTCTCTTTTTGCCTTCAATCTTTCCCAGAATCGGTCTATTCCAATGAGTCCTGCCTCATCATTGTTTGGCCAAAGTATTTAAGCTTCAGCTTTAGTGTCTGTCCTTCCAATGAATAATCTGAGTTATTTATTTAAGTATTGATTGATTTGATATTTTTGTTGCCCAATGACCTCTCAAAAGTCTTCTCCAGTGACACAAGTCAAAATGATGATTCCGGGCTGCTCCTTATAGTCCAACTCTGACAACCATTCATTACCAGTGAAAAAGCCACGGCTTTGACTATACAGACTTTTGCAGCAAGGTGATGTATCTGCTTTTTAGTATGCTTTCCAGACTGACCATAGCTTTCCTTCCAAGGCTGCAGTCACTGTCTGCAGTGATCTTTGGAGATAGGTACTAGTAAATTTTTAGGACTTGCTTTCACTAACTTCCTTTCTCTGGAAGGAGAAAGTAGCACTGTAAGTCATTTATTGGTGATGACTGACAACTTTACAAGGTATGCACAGGCATACGTATCAGGAACAAGAAAGATTCTATGGTTCCTAAAGTACTGTGGTAGAAGTATTTCTTAGTGTGAGGTCTTCCTGCTAGGAAATATTAGGACCAAAGGTTCTTAACTCTGTATCATAGACTCCTTTGGTAAAAGTCTATTGAAGCCTATGGACTCTTTCTCAGAATTATGTTTTTAAATAATTGAAGGAAATACTAAATTTCAGCTAGAGGTTAGTAGAAATAAAGATACAATTTTTTTCCCATACAAACACATGGACCCCCTTAAATTTATTGAGGGACTTCCCAACAATTCTATGGACCCTAAGTTTAGAATTCTTAATTCAGATCAAGGCTGAAAATTTGAGATCACACTGTTGAAGGAGATATTACCTTTGGCTGAGATTATGGAGATGAGAATTAAACCATTTTCAAGGCAACTCATAGACTGTGAGTTTCTACCACACATTGCTGAACATGAAGACACAGAGACCAGAACAGAAAATCTCAGCAGAGTCAACATGTGGGCTTCCTAGTCCATCAGGCATGATGCTACCTGTTTTATGCCTTACTTAGTGATGTTTGGGTTAGTGCCACACCTACCCATTCACTTGTGTTTCTGAGTCTCTGAGGATGGAGTACTGACGTTATCACAAGCTTGATCAAAGTCGTCTTGCTAATGCATGGTGCAGTCTGGACTTGAACCCATTTCTTTTGACTCTAGATCCACAGAATCCCACAACCGGAAGAGAACTCATCGGCCATCTTGTCAGGTCCATGCTGGAAAAAGAATTCTCATTACTACATTTCTAACAAATTGTGTATCTAGTTTTTGTTTTATTCATTTTATCCTTTCCATTATAACTACTTCTAATTCTGTTGAATGTGCATTCAAATAATTATATATATACATACGCATACACATTACACATGTATGTATGTATAATATATAATGTATAAATGCCACATACATACATATATGACAGCTACATGCACATATCATATATAGTATATATTATACATATATATGTATATGTATATATTATACACATATCTAATTATAAGGCAACTTGGTGACTTAATGGATAAAGTGCTGGACTTGAGAGTGAGGAAGACCTGAACTTGAATCCTGTCTCAGAAGCTTCTCTTCGTTTCCTCATCTGTAGAATGAGAATAATAATAGCATCTACCTTCTAGGGTTGCTGGGTGGCACAGTGGATAGAGCACTGAACTTGGAATCAGGAAGATTCATCTTCTTGAGTTCAAATCTGGCCTCAGACACTTGTTGGTTGGGTGACCTTGGACAAGTCACTTAACCTCAGTTTATCTTAATCCACTGGAGAAGGAAATAGCAAACCACTCTAGTGTCTTTGCCAAGAAAACTCCATGGACAATATGGTTGATGGAGTCATGAAGAGTTGGACATGACTGAACCAACTGATGAAGCTAGTTGGGGCAGTAGATAGACAGTTGAACCTGGAGTCAAGAAGACCTGAGGTCAAATCTGGCTTCAAAGATTCTGGGCAAATCACTTAAACTTTTTCTGCCTTAGTTTCTTCAACTGTAAAATGGCAATAATAATAGTACCTCCTAGGGTTGTTGTGAAGAAGAAATGAGATATTTTAAAAGTACTTAGCAAAGTGCCTGACACATAGTAGGTGTTTAAAAGTAAGTGCTAGTTCCCTTTCCCTCCCCCTACCTCACACTCAGGAATTAAAAATTAGTACCATACAGAGGACAATGGAAAGGCATATGATGGGTGAAAGTGGGCAATAACATAAAGATGGAGAGTAAATCTGGAGAGGGGGATAAAAAAGTCATCAAGGAAATATTTTAGGAAGAAAAAAGGGACTGATCACATGGTAAGGGTGAAGGATGACAGGTGAGCATCCAGAATGTTGCCCTTGGCTTTTCAAAGTCAGAAGAAATTAAGGAATGCCTCTAGCATGTTTGGTGAACCTTTGGATGGATACTTCTAGGAGGATATGGGCAGGCCTTACACTGGACAGGTAGTCATAGAAGGGTTGCATCTACTTCGTTGAAGGGAACTTCCAGATTGATGACATCACAGATCCACGTGAGTGATCAGTATGTACACGGTATCTAAAACTTTGATTTCTTCATTTGGCTTTTTTTTTGTCTAGGCATTTTCATATTTATTTACATGTAGTATTTTTACTTGCTATTTTTTTTGTGGTAATAGAATATTTATTCCTTCCCCCCGACCATAATCTGCCTAGTCATTCCCTAAAAGTTGGGCATTTAGGTTGTTTCTAGTTTTTCTTTTTGTATATATCATAGTTATAAATATATTTGTATAAGTCAGGTCAAGTCAGCAAGGATTTCTTAAGCACTCATAAGGGGCCCAGCACAGTGATAAATAAGGGGATACAAAGAAAGGCAACCCCCCCCCCAAAAAAACCCCCAGACCTCACCCTCAGGGAGTTTGTATTCTAATAGGGGAGATTTGCATGTAAATAACTCCATCCATACAAGATATATGTATATACTTACATGCATACATACATGCATATATATATACATATGTGTATATATATATATGATTAAAGGAGAGAAAGAGGAAAGGTACTAGCATTGAGGGGATCAGGAAAGGCTTCATTTAAGAAGGCAGGATTTTTAGCCCAGAACAAGTAGTTCTTTCTCTTCCTTGGCATGAAATAATGAAGAGGGAAATAAGCAGAACCAAGAGCAATATTGTTTGAAGAACAACTATGAGCAGCAGTTATTCGGAGTATTATAAGTACTCAGATCAACTCCAAAGGATCTATGAAGGAAGATGCTATCCACCTCCAGAGAAAGAACTAATAAATTGAAGTATGCATAGCATGGTTTTACATCTGTATTTATATCTATCTGTGTTAAATGGCAGCCTTCTCTAGTGTGGGTTGGGGAGGGAGGGAGTGAGGGGCACAGTTTGGAACTTAAAATGTAATAAAAATTAAATTGAATTTTAACATTATTTCCTTGGGATATATTTCTTGGAAGCTTTTTTTTTAATGCACTGGTTTTTCTTAGTGATGATGAAAATAAATTTTATTCAATAACTATGTATTAAATGTCTATTATGTATAAGATATTTCATTCAGAGGTGACGAGATAATAGGCTTCTTACCCTCACAGCCCAACAGGGGAAATGAGACATGTATGTAAATCGTTGTAATACAGATTTTAATATACAGACATTCAGGAAAGTTACAAAGAGCTGTGAGATATCCAGAGCTAGAGAGATTTCTGACCTTGATAGGAGTGTTAGGGAGGCTTCATGGGAGAAATACCATGAAACATGAAGAAATTGTAGGATTCTCACCAGAAGCATCTGGGTGTTGGGGGTGACAAATATACAGGAGTATGAGAATTAGGGAAATGTCTAGTTGCTCCTTCTGATAATAAAAAAGATTATGGTGTGAAACAGGGTTGAACAGGTGGAACACAGTCAGACTTTGGAAGCGCCTTGACCTCCGGGCTACCAGGGAACAGTAATTTAAACACTTAGGAATTCCATCTCGCATGGTTCAGATGTCTAAAACTTGGTTCTGTGGAATAGTCAGAAGACCTGGTTCTCATTTCTACCTCTGTCGCCACCTATGTGACCTTAGGCAAGTCACTGAGGACTCTGAGCCTCAGTTTCCTCCACATCAGGGAGTTAGATAGATATGACACAGATGAAATGACTTCAGGATAAATCTGCAATTGGCTATGATCCTTGGGAAAGAAACATCGGTCGAGGGGGTGGGGAGAGAAGCTGATTAGGGAAAAATATGGAGTAAGGCTTTCGGTCTGATAGCCAAGGCAGAACAGTGGGTCTGGTCTTGCAAATAAGATGCAGAGATAAGATGCTGCCCTATTTGATCCCAGAGAGGGCTAGGGTAGGGGAGACAAAACTACAACTCCCAGAAAACCATGCAAGCACCTTCCCTCCTCCCCACTCTCCAGCCTACTCGTCTCCGCCTATTTCCCGAAGCCTGCCTGCCAAGTGGTATGTAAGTTTAGTATGGCTCAGCGTACGGCACAGTGAGCAGGCTGCTGTCCGGACTGTTCAGCCCCGGATTGCCACTCAGGACTGTGAGTCTGTACGCTGAACAGCTGCTGCCTGGAGCTTTATCTGGGACCAAAGAGAGGAAGGTCCGCGGCTGTACTCAGCTTGCCCTCTGTCTTGGGCATTCTTGGCCATGGAAAACAATGGGAATGGGAATGCCGAAGGAATTCGGTTCCCAGCGCTCCCGTCTCCGCTACTGGTGAAGCCCTCAGCTTCTGTCTCCAGGCGGGTGATCAGTGGCGCCCGGTGGACATCGTCCGCGCCGCACCATCCGTCCCCGGAGCAGTGCCCTCTGAGCCCTGCCGGACGCACGAAAGAGACTCGCGCTGCCCGTGGGACCTTCTGCTTCTCAGAAAGAATGGCATGGCTCCATCACCCCCCTCCCCCGGGGGTGGAGGTGTGGAGAGGGTCTGGGACAGGGGTCCTCTCCCTCCCAGGCTCCCATCCTTCTAGGGTGTGGGGGGGATCCATAAAGTTTGGACCTGAGATGGAATGGGGGGCTTTCCCTTTCCCCACGTTGCACCCCACTCCGTTCCCTAGGGCGACTCTCCACTGTGGATTATTGGTACAATTCGACCGGACTAGGAATACCCGCCACCCTGGCTCCACCGGATTTACTCTTTGCTGATTCTTGACCCCCTTCGGCCTGTCGGACCCCTAACCTACGGGTAAGTTTTCTATGGAATTGGAGAGGATGTTTTGTTTTGTTTTTAAACTCCTGAGGTTGTCGAATAACTTTAAGCGACGTTTTGGAGTCTGGTTAGAATGAACTCCGTCTCGCTCTAGTATCTTCCTAGAAGTCATTCAGACTACCCCTGCCTTCGTGCAGAACCAATCTCTCCTCCCCTTCTCCCCAAGGGGTTGGTCTGAAATGCAGTCCAGGTGACAAATAAAGTAGTTTGGGAAACGAGTCCTGCAGGGGCTCTTTCCCCTACCTCTTCCACCCCCCTCCGTTTTCTATCTTCTCTCCACTGCCCTTTGCACAAGGAGGTGGCCTTTAGGCAGTGCTTGACCATGGGACAGCCAGCCGTCCTTAGCTTAGTGCTTCCTAGGAAGGAAGAAGCCTTCCCCTCTGCGGCAGTCACCTTCCTTACCCCCAGTCCCCTCCCCAGGACGCAGCCCCGAGGCGTCCCTATTGCGCCCCGGTCTCCCTTTTTTGTTGTTTCCCTGATTGCCACCTTCTCGGGTCCGTTACTTCGCCAGAGGTGCTGTATTCGTGGGCAAACAGCGCCAACCCACCGCTGAGACTCCCAGCTCTTGGCGCACTGGGTGGACGTTCTATGTGGTCTCAGTTCCCTCCTCTCCCATCCCTGGCTCCCCAGCTATACTTGAGTTTTACTATGGGTTTTGGGGTGTTGTTGCTAATGTGTCGGGGCGGGGGGTGAGGGGAAGTGGGGAGTAAGACGGCGTGCTGAGAGAGCCTCTAGATCCTGAGAAAGGGAGAGAACTTATTTGGTGCGTTTTGGGATGTATCTGGAGCTTCAAGTTGTGCCTCTTATCTTTTATTTAAATTTTTTTTCAATGATCAAGCATTTCTTTTTCTTCCTCTCCCCCCTCCCCCAATACCTTACCTTTTCAAAGTACTTATGTGGAAAGGAGTCAGGTGCTTTTTCAGACTCTATGGAGTTCTCTGTTTTCCTTTTACTGAAGTGACTACACTGAAAGTCAGGAAACTCAATAAAGAAAATAAATGCATTTATTAAGTGGATTGGAATGGCGTGGGACCTGTCGGAGCATTCCAGAATTTCCAGTATAGTACCTCTTTATTCTGGGCCCTTCCCTCTCCCCCTCCCCCACCTTTGGGGGGCAAAGGAAGGATTGTCAGAGAAATGGCCTCCTGATTTACAGGAATGGAGGTTAGGTGAAGAAGATCAAGTTCTTTTAAAGTCTAGGATCCAAGCTGTGTCTAAAGGTCTAAGATTTTCAGGGACAAATACCATGTGTATCTGTAATTTCCTTGTTTCCAACATTTGTCACTAAAAAAGAAAATGGATATGCTATTTTTTTTTTTTTGAAGTACAGATGGGCCAATCTTTCTGAACATCCCTGAGTTACCATGTTATCAAGATATCTAGGCACAGGCTTCTCTGGGGAAGGATTTCTACATTCACATAGATATTCCATGCCTGGGGTTAACGTTACCTTTTCTAGGTAATAAGTTTACATTGTTACAAATAATTTTTGGAGAGAATATCTTATCCCAAAGGGGTCACCTTAATGATGGGAATTTTAGGGTTCCTAGATTGAGGGGCTGATTGTATATATATATATATATATATATATATATATATATATATATATATATATATATGATATGGTACATCAATATCATATTATGTATATACCCTCAATGTCCTGGAAATCCTAAGGAAACTTCTTTTCGAAGTCTGGGCAAATCACTTTGCAAAATAGACTAGTTGATCTATCCAGTGGTGATGTTTGGTCATCCTGTGAATCATTTTGGCACACCAGCTTGCTCGTTTGAATTTGGGCTTCGGGGCTGGATTTTAAAATTTGTCAGATGGTAGATTGCAATTGACTTGGTCATACTGTCATGCGTTTTGCTAAGAGAAATGAGGAGTGTTTTCTGAGTTAGCTTCCCCACATTCTAAACTGCTTGCCCTTTCCTTCCGCCACTCTCCCTCCCCATATAAACAAAGCCTAATGGGGTCTTGAAAATGAATTACTGTGCAGATTTGATGTAAGGTGAAATAAATACATCAGTATTTTCTTTGGGAAGTTTTGAATTTCAGTTGAAATCAAATTATTACTGCACCAATCTGTTCTGATAAATCCACTGTGGAGCTGATGGATTACATCTGAAGTACGTGCATGGATGATGGTTGAGCAATGAAACCTGCCTTCCTCATCCACTTGTATGTGTAGCACAGAACAGGTGACTCATGAAAGAATGAGGAGCAGGTGGACGAGCAGTGCTAACTCTGCAAAACCCCAAAATACCTCATTTCCTTGTCATGTGATTTCTTGACTTTTTGTAGATTTAAAGGAACATATCTTTTCCCTAACTTGGGTTTGGGAACTCCCCCCCCCTCCCACTGCCACATTTCCCCCTCCCTGGTAGAGTACCTAAGGGTGGAGGGTTGGAGTATATTTCTAGGGTGATCTGGGGTGAAGACAGCAAGTTCCGATGGGATTCAGCGAGTTCTGAGTGACTAAGGAAGGACAGGGCTTGAGAGTGTCTTTGCATAAGACTACTCTTGTGTGAATTTGGGGGAAAACCATGAATGAGGCCCTTCTCTTGCCCCCTACAACAAAAAGACCACATTCGTCTAGACCTTCAACCAATAACACACAAGAAAATTAGGGCTGTCTGCTCTTTGAGTACAACTGTGTCTCTCAGGAGTCCAGTGTGGTTGCTTGCGTGCTGTTTGTTTGGGATAAGGAAGTTTGGAGGTTACTTAAATTTCAACAAAAGATGCTTTTGTGGCTCATTGTTGCTCTTTAGCCACTGGGCTATAGTCTCCCAGACATAATTCCTCTCCCCCCACCCCAACATCCTGTTAACTTATGACAATCCAGTTTCCCCTCCACCTCCTACTCTGACTTTGCACAGCAGCAGTACTTGCAAAATGAAGGATTACTTCTCTGTCTTGCTTGCGTTTCCCCCCTCTGGCTGAGATGTTTTCTATAACCAGCCAAGCACAGATGAAAGCATAACAGGAAGTGGGGGGGGGGGGACAGAAAGAGGGGGGAGGCTAAAGATGTTGTGACTAACAGCTTTGGTCCTTAAACACAGTCAATATTTTGTCTTTTCCTCTTTCCACCTGCTTTTCTACAGTATACTGTTTTTTGGGGGAACTTTCCATGCTCCAGAGACTGCAGTGGCTCTCAAGTAAATACCTGAGTCAAATTTAAAACTCCTGTTTAAGGGAGCTTTCAGCTCCAGCACACTAGCCTAATAACTATACCTCACATAGTTACTGACTGCTACCGAGCATTCCAATTTGCCTACCACATCCTTGCCTTCTTTAAAAACACTGCAGTTCATCTCTTCCAGGAAGCCTTCCTAGGCTCTTCCTAGCCCCTTAAGCATTTTTCACAAGCCATCTTTAATGTCTACTGATTGTTACCTTTTTTTAAGCTGGAAGGGACCATGAAACTATCTAAACCCATTCCCCCCTTTATTTTACAGATGGGGAAACTGAGATGTCCCAAAGGCAGGAAATGACTTGCCCAAGGCCACTGAGCTAATTAGTGGGGATCATTCTGCACCATTGCTTTTCCTTCCTTTTAGACTGCTCAGTCACTTGAGGACTGGAATCCCTTGTCTTAATTTTTGTATATATTCAACTTAACATTTATTGAACACCTACTATGTGCAAGGCACTGCTCTAGATGATAGGAAAAAATTTCCAGATCCTCTCAACTACAAGTTCTTCCCTCCCAAAAGATATTTCCTTCTCCAGTTAAGGCAAAGCAGAGGTTAAGTGACTTGCCCAGGGTCACACAGCTAGTTAGATTTGAATCCTTTTGGCTATTTATCTCACAATGGAGATGAAGCCTGGTCTACCATGCTGCACGCAGTGAATATTGAATCTGAGATACTGATTGCTTTGATGTCTCTGTGACACTAAATTAGATGCTTTATTTCTAAAGACAGTGCCTAAGCAAGAGGAAAGAAATGACTAGAACTCATCTTCAATGTGAGCAATTATGTTTTTCTTTACTGAATGCCCTAACCACTGATATAATGTTCAAAGTAAGGATAGTTCTAGCTTACTTTCTGTAATAGACTGATCCCAAAAAGTTGTAGGTAAAATCAATTTTGGCAAATCAAATTTTATTTTAAATAGATAGTAGGGGGTTGTTATTTAGAAGCAGGCTGAGCCTCTCTTTTAAATGGAAGAATCTTTTTGGAATGTGAATAAACATCCCTTTATTTATCTGTAGGTCCAGATTTCACCACTGTAGGGTTTTATTAAAGTAGAGGCACACTTGTATTTGCTTCTACCACAGAAGTGGTTGTATGTTAGTGAAGAAGAAGAAGAAGTAATTGCCCTGTTGGGTGATTCAGGAATAAATCAGCCTGTGAACCTTCCTTTCAGTTTATGTAAGACCCAGTGACCCATGGTGACTTTTAAGAGGCTTTTCATTAGGTCTAATTCTACTCATTCTTTCCAAACCCTTCCCAGACCCCCTTTCCCTGAAATGTGAGAGTGGGAAGTTTATTTCATGCTTCATCCCACCAATACAAGCAGGATGGCCTTTCTTCCTCCAGGAAGCAAGTGTGACAGAGACCTGTGGTAGATGGCATGTAGCAAAGCCAAGTTTCCCTTGCCAAGTTATACTGTGGGAGATGCCAGTGCATTGTTTTGGATGGCCAGTTGCAGATTATCCTTGACTAATCCACTGGACTGATCTCAGTTATGTCTCTAGTCTCCTGGAGCCCATCTTCTCCTTAATTCTTTGGAATTTCAATTTGCTGAGGCTTGAGGTGTCTGTTCTTGAGTTACAAATAAGTGAGTTAACTAAGGAAATAAAACAAATGAATTTTTTGGGTCAGGTCTTCTGCTGAGCCTGAGATAGAGAAAGGATGTGGGGCTCTAAAACTTGGATCTTCCTCTGTGTGTGTGTATATGTGTGTTTGTGTATTTGAAGTGGAGATGGTAAGTGATAGCTTTTGTCTTTCATTTCTATGACTGCATTTTTCTTCTGTATGCTCTTTCAAAGGGTCTTAAAGTGCTGGAAGAAATTAGATTAGACAATTATGTTACACCATATAACTCAAAATAGATGTGTCACCTAAATATTAAAGATTAAACCATAAAAAAATTAGAATCAGATTAGATAGGCACTTTTCACAGGTATGGATAAGAGATGAATTATTAACCAAAAAAGAGATAGAAGCCATTGCAAAAAATTAAACTGCATGAAATTGAAAAGCTTTTGTATGAACAAAACAATACAACGAGGATAAGAAAAGAATCTGTCAATTGGGGAACGAAATCTTTTCGCTAAAAGTCTTTGGTAAGGATCTTGTTTCTAAGATGTAGGGAACCAACACAAATATATAACACCAAAAGCCATTTCCTAGTCGATAAGTTGTTACAGTATATGAACAGTTAACAAAAGAACTGTGAATTATTAACAATAATAAGAAAGACTGATCCCAAAAAATACTAAGGGAAATTTCATTCAATCAAAATTCATTTATTAAGGGACTGCTACACGTCAGTGTCTGTGCTAGGCACTGGGGCTACAAAGACAAAATATTAAATAACCCCTTCTCTCAAGGGGCTTATATTCGTTGACAGGGAGATGATGACATGTATAATTACAGAATGAATACAAGACAAACACGAAATTGCTAAATGCAAGGTAGTTAGGGAGGGCAGTAGTTGTTGAAAGGACCAGAAAAGGCTCCATATAGAAAACGGTGCTTGAGTTGTGTTTTGAAGGAAGTGAGGGATTTTTTTGAAGTGGAGGTGAGGAGGGAGTTCTTTCTTGGCACTGGGGATAAAGATAGGAGATGGAGCAAGTGCCCTGTTTGGAAAATAAAGAGAAGACCAGCAAGTCAAAATAGCTGCGAGGTTTTACTTCACAACCAAAAGTTGGCAAAGATGACAAAATCTAACACTAGTCCATTTTGGAAGTCTTGTAGAAAGACAGACATGCCATTGTGGATGGAGCTATGATTTGGTCCAACCGTTCCAGAAATTTATTTGGAATTACACTAATAAAATGGCTAAAATGTCCATCTATTGCTCATAAATCACCAGGTATTTATTACATAGTTACTATGTGCCAGGAATTTTTCAAAGGGCTAGATTAAAAAAAAACAACCAAAATGGTTCCTACCCTCAAGGACCTTACATTCTAAGGAAGATGTGTATGTGAGTAGATATATTTATTGATACATATAGACTGGATGTAAGGTGACCTTAGAGGCGAAGGCACTAGCTGCTGGGAAGACTGAGAAAAGCATCCTTTTAGAGGTGGCCATCTTGAAGGAAGCCATATATATTCCAAGAGAAGAAGGAAGAGCATTCCAGGCATTGGAGAGAGTCAGTACTAAAGCACTAACACTGCAGATGCAGTATTCTGTGTAAAGAATCGCAAGAAGGTCAGGGGACCTTCTCTAGTTGCCCTGATTTATATCTGACCACTGGACCCAGATGGCTCTGGAGGAGAAAGAAAGTGAGGGTGGTGACTTTGCTCCCTCACTTAAATCTAATTCACTTGAAAGTCATGGCATCCTTCCTTCCAGAATGAAGGACAAACTGCAAGGAATCAATGTGGCTGAATTATAGAATATATAGAAAGGAGTAATATTTAAGATCATTTAAAATATGGGAACCTGTAAAGAGGTTGTAAAGAGGTTTAATTGCTAGAGGAGTTTATATTTGATCCTTGAGGAAATAGGGAGCAACCAGAGTTTAATGAGCATGGGGTTGACATGGTTAGACCTCTGCTTTAGGAAAATCACCTTGGTAGCTGTGAGGAGGGTGGTATAGGGAGGTATTTGAATGAAGGTCTTCAGTTAGGTTATTGCAATAGTCTAATGGCAGGGAAATGGGTGCCTGAACTTAGGGTGGTGGCAATGTGAGTAGGGAGAAAGAGACATATTTGACTCCAGAGCTAACTCAAGCCAGTTTACTGACTCAGGCTCAATGTTAGAATGCGATGAGACACCATAAAATGAAATTTTAAAATGACTTCACTATTTATAAAAGGATAAAAAGGTTTAAAAGAGTAGTTGAGAGCAAACACTTACTCCTCTCTGCTGTTGTATTCTTCAAAGCAACTGGCCATAGTCGCTGAGAAAGGTTCTGGCTTTTGACATATGACTTCTCTTAGGCTGAACTTGAGGCAACAAGGAGGTCCAACCAAGAATGATCCCAAGAATGCCTCCCCATCCCCTTTAAAGGAGACTGGTCCAGTTTACATAAAACAACTGCCACTTCTATCACGGAGAGGTGGAGAAGGAAATGAAAAGATATGACAATTGAATATTTATGTGGGGTGGGTGAGAATAAGGAGGGCTTGGTAACACAAAGTTGCACACTTAGATGAATGTGGAGGGGCCTGCAATGTGCCGGGCATTGAGCTAAGCTCTGCTTTACAAATCTTTTCTCAACGTAGCTATATGATCCCGAACACTTCTCTTAACCACTGTATGCCTCAGTTTTCTCTACAATGAAGCACTAGTATCTATCTCCTAAGGGTACCATGAGGATAAATGAGATTAAAACATCACTTTGCCAAGTATAAAGCAATACACAAATGTTAGCTATGAAATACCTAGCAGAAGTTTATGACAAGGTAAACCGTTCCACATATACCAGAATATTCAAAGTAGCATTTTGAAAATTACTTAATTACTTTAATAGCAAAGAATTGGAAACAAAGTAGGTACTCATTTCTTGAGGAAATGACTAAGTTGCCCTACATGGATGTAATGGAATATTATAATGCTGTGAAATTACGAATATATTTAATAGAGAAAAATCTGGAAAGACAGGGTCCCAGGCTCACAGGTCTGGAGCTAGAAAGAACCTCACAGACCATATAGTTCAACCCCTTCACTGAGATGAGACTGAGAAGAAAACACAGGTCCATCAAATTAAATGTCTTGTTCATCATCACACAGTGTATCTAATGAACTGATGCAAAGTGAAATAAGCAGAACCAGGAAAACAATATTCACAGTGATCACAGCCAAGTAAATGGAAACAACAGGGACAAAACTGTAGAAAGGGAATGCTGTGAAATGAGAATGACCAAGCTTGACCTTGAAAGAGGCACACGGGAAAGCCCTTCCCCTCATCCTTTGGAGGTGGGATGGGGATGACTGTGCTGGTGGAATATTCCACGTAAGGTGAGACTTTTCTGATATGCTGATTAGTTTTGTTGAACTATCTATCTATCTGTCTGTCTGTCTATCTATCTACCTACCTATTCCTTGTTTATTATGTTATCATATATTATCTTATTAATTAATTACATATCATATTATTATATATTATTATATTTTTCCTTTATTATAAGAGATGGCTTTGGGAGGGGAAGTGATGGAACATATTGGGAAATAAAGGTGATATAAAGATAAAAAATCATTAGTAAAGATTTATTTTAAGGAAGGATCTCAAACTGCTTTCCCCACAAAGGTCTGAGAGAAGAATTATCCCTATTGGGTCTGGCTTTTCAGCATGGAATCAAAGATGGTTGAGACCTCAGAGATAAAAAAAAGTGGGGGGGATATTTTCCTTTTTTAATTTCTGAGAAACCAAGGGGGTTTGACTTAAAAAGTAGACTTGGAGCAAGATGAGAAGGAGCAGATATGGATGTGGGTGGCATTTGATTCCTAAACTGCTATTTCAACTTTAACTCAAATTTAAAGTGTTATGACTATGTATGGGTAAAAGTTAACATTAATTTTAATTGAAATGTAAGTTTACTATTAATATATACTTTTCAAAGTGTGCATGCAATAAAATTTAAATACCCTCCTCCATTTAGATGATGATTCTTATTTAGTTGAGACACAGGAGAGTGAATTTGACTTGCCCAAAGGCACGTACCTGTATGACAGAGCTGATCTCCTGATTACTGAACTAGTGTTCTTTGTAGAAATCTCCTTTAAATTTTTGGGTATCCAAATATTGTCATATTTAAAGAGCTCTACAGAGTTGGCTATTTAAGGGATTATACTATTATTGTTGAAAGGGACCTCAGCGACTGTTTTCAACCATCTCATCTTAAAGATGAAGAAACCAAAGCTAAGTGATTTGTCTAAGGTCACACGCAGTGGATAGAGTGCTCACCCTGGAGTCAGGAAGACCTAAATTCAAATTAGGCCTCAGACACTAGCTGTGTGACCCTGGGCAAGTCACTTAACCCTGTTTGTCTCAGGTTCCTCATCTGAAAAAGTGAGTTGGAGAAGGAAATGGCAGACTGCTCTGGTGTCTTTGCCAAGAAAACCCCTAATGGAGTCACGAAAAATTGGATATGACTCATCTACGAAACAACATTGAAAGCAGCTACGGTCACATAGGTAGTAATGTGTCAGATGGGATCTCTGTGGTCCATGTTTTCAAGCCTACCAATTTATTTGTGATGCAAAGTAATGTTTTTATGTATAAGATTTGCTTCATCTGTGCAAGTAGGGAATACATCTGCTTTCTTTGCTCCCTTAAGTTCATCCTGTTTAAAGTGATTGTTAATGAATGCTCTTTGCGGTTACTGAAGGTGAAAAGTCAGACTGAAGGACTTCTGGCACTTTAAAAAGATTCCTTTGGAAGAGAGCTTAATTCATCAGGGCTGTGCTTTCAGGATAAATGCCTTGGCAGGAACCTGTGGCCCTAAATACCATGTATCAATATAAACCTGATTGAAAGCTTCTTGGTTTATGATCTGACATTCTCTGAAGCACTATTCCTTTTGGATGGAAAGTTTTTAAAGTGGGATTAGGCTTTTGTAGTAATTCCCATTATTAGCCCCAGGGGACAGATTGAGTTTATCCCTGGCAGCCTTTGTAGCTTCATGAACTTTTTTAATTTCCTCTGCCTTCCCCCAGTTTCTCTTCTCTTCCACCAATCCACCTCTCTGGGGCCCCTGTGGGGGCCTGGGAGCTAACTAGGAGTTTTGAGCAAAGTTTGTATATTTTAAACTTCTTTCCTGCCTTTGGGAGTGGCTGGCTCATCAAGGATTCTGGACAGATAAGCAGCAACATATTCTTGCATTTTTTCTTTATTACAGTCTCCCCCCCAGAATTAACATTGCCAATTAGCTAAATCCTCTGAGCCCTGGGACATGACAAAGGTGATGGGGACCCACTATTACATTTGATTTCTTTTCCCCTCCCCTCATTTTCACTGTTTCCTACTGTACCTACATCTCATGCTAAGAAACAGCCAGAGTTGAGGGGCTACTTTCTCGAAGTATACAATAATTGTCAAGTTAGCATGGGAAAATCCAGTGTTTGGATTTTTAATTAAGTTTCCAAACAAAAGTGAAATTGAGGTTAACCAGAAGACTTAAGGTCTTTTCTTTTCTTTCTCCAGATTTTGACAACTGGGCATGTGGGCCTTTTCCGGAATTTATTTCTTTCCCCTTTCCTTTGCAACTGTATTTCCACTGCTCTGTGTTTTTTTGGCCTTTTGGGTTTTGGGGTGTGTTTCCTTTCCTTGGGATTGGATTTAGTTCATCCATCGTTTCCAGAACTGGTCTCCTTGCACTTGCTCAAACATCTGCTTAGCATGCATCCTTCATATGTGGTTTTCCCAAGGGCTGTTTTGGTGAGGGGAAAAACTGTCATTTTGGGTGACTTGACTACCATTCTGGGACTTCGAGGTTTATGAATTTGGCAATAGTGAATGTGACTCCTGGGCCTGTAGAACAGGACCTTGCAGACTGTGTATTGGGACCCATCTCCACTCTCTTAAATCCTTGCAAGAGGTTAGAGACAATTCTATTCAGTAACTAAAGTGTCATAGTAGAGATTATTTAGAGTAGGATTATTAATGTTTTTTTTTGCATTAGGGATCCTTTTGGCAGGTTGGTGAACACTAACACCACTGCAGCTTGTTGCCTACAGAATTATAGGAAATGCTAAATTTCAGTTAGTGACTAGTGAAAATATTTTTCCATCCAAATTCATAGACCCTGGACCAGCCTCACTGGATCCCAAGAGAAGAACTCTTGTTTTAGGTGCAAAATTGACCCTGGGATGTATCATTTTGTGGTCAGGATTAGGGAATCTGGGATTCTAGTCCTTGGGTTTCTAAATGTAGCCTTTCTGTGGGTCTTCTACAGTAAGTCCAACATATTTGCACTGAATATTATTCTTTTCTGACATTCTCAAGCAACCAATAAACCTTTATTAAGGGCATACTATGTGCCAGACACTGTGATAAATAAGATAGTAAATCAAGAGCTGGAAGTGTCTTCAAAGGACATCTAATTTTAAGCTCTTCATTTTGCAGATGATGAGACTGAGGTGGTCTCATAAGTTCTGGTATTAGAACAAACACCCCCCCCCCCCCATTCCAAATCTAGTACCCTTCCCACTGCTGCATGGAAGTCAGTCTAATTTTTGGAATGTCATTCTCCCATATGAGATGTCCAAAGTTAAGGAAAATAATTCAATGTTATTATGGGTTAAATAAGTCAGTCATGGAGTAGAGCTCATTGGGGCAGTACAATTTGATCAAACCAGGGATTCTTAACTTTTTTTTTTTGATCTTATGGATCTCATTGGGCAATCTGTTGAAGTCTTTGGACCTCTTTTTAGAATAATGTTTTTAAAACTAGCAAAGTAAAACTACAGGATTACAATATTGAAATAGTCAGCAAAATATAAAAAACACACATACACAAATTCATGGACCCTAGTTCAGGAATGCCTGAATTAGACAATCCATTTATTGAATACTATATGCAAGGATGGGGCAGCTAAGTGTTGCTTCAGAAGAAGGCTGGACCTGAAGTGAAGAAGACTCATCTTCCTGAGTGCAAATGTGGCCTCAGACTCTTACTAGGTGTGTGACCCTGGGCAAGTCATTCAGCCTTGTTTGCCTTAGTTCCTCATCTGTAAAATTAGCTGGAGAAGAAAATGGCAAATCACCCTAGCTTCTTTGCCAAGAAAACCGCAAATGGGATGATGAAGAGTCAGATACAAATGAAATGACTGAACTTGTGCAAGGATAGTAGTTATCTTAAGGATACCTACTGAAAATATGCTGAGCCTAAAAAGGAACACAAAAAAGAAATGACATCTGCCCTCATGAAGGGCATTCTACAGGGAAATCCAACATATGCTTAGGTAATTATATGGTAATATTAAGTAAAGGTGGGAGAGATTTGCAAAGGCTTTGTGGAGAATGTGGTACCTGACTGAGTCGTGTAGGGAGAAAAAGACTCTGGGAAAAAGAGATGAACATTAGAACAGACAATAGTCCAATTTGACAGGAACCTCAAGTGGAAGCAACAAGAGGAAAAAGTTGGAAAGTTATTTTGGAATAATATTGTTGGGTTTGTATTTTATCATCAAAGCAATAGGGAGCTACAGAAAGCTTTTGATCAGTGGAGTGGGTGGTCAGATCTATGTCTTGGGGAGATTTTTTCTCCCTGTGGCTTTTGTGGTTGATGGATTAGGGAAGAATGACACTGAAAGAAAGGAGACTTAATCTTAAGGCTATGGCATTAATTTAGGCTTCAGGTGATGGGGCCTTGGAATTTGAGTGGAAAGGGAGAAGACGTGAGAACTGTTATGGTTGATATGTAATTGTAATATGTAATGCTTGATAAGTAACTGAATATGGGGAGTGAGGAAGAGTAGCGTCTTAGATAATTCTCAGGTTCCAAACCTGGGCATCTGAGAGGATGGTAATGGCTTTTATAGAAACTGGAAAGTTTGGAGGATGGGAAGCCTTAGAGGGAAAGATGATGAGTTTCATTTCGGGATGTCCCTTGCCCTATGAATGTAAAGGCTGAACCAATTCACCCTCCTGCTGATGGTACAGCAGTGTTTGTCTTCCCACAGTCCCATCAACAATTGCTATTTTCTTCTTTTCTCTTCTCAGCCTGGAACCCCATGGTTGTTTTAATTGGCATATTTTTATTATTAGTGATGTGGAACATTTTTTCATGTAGACATGGATAGCTTTCATTTCTTCGTTAAACAATTGGTTTTTTTGAAGGAGGGGAACCTCAACAACTCTGAACAGCACTCTAGTGAAATTTATTATGAACTCTCTTTCATGCATAAAGATGTTTTCAATCTCTTCAATTGAAAGGATAGGAAATAGGGGCCTCTCTGTGTCCTTAGAGAGGGATAGGAGTTGAAGAGTGTGTCCCATTCAAATGGACTTGATTGGATAATGGGCTTTTCATTTGCTTCTTTCATGGAATAAAAAATCACTTATTCATTTTAGAAGGACAAGATTAAGATTGTTTAAAGTTTTATTAAAGCACAGCTGGCCAAGTTAGAAGACGTTGCTTCTTTAAGAAGTGATTTCCAAAGATTAAAGTCTCTTTCTCTCTCCCTCTCTCCCTTCCTCCCTCCCTCTCCCTCTCTTCTCTCTCTCTCTCTCTCTCATATACACACATACACATACATACATATACACACACACTCTCTCTCCCTCACATATGTGCATACTTTTGTACCTAATTGTATGCACATATATCATATATACACACAGAGATCATTCAATAGGGGAAAATATATCTAGAATAGCTTATAATTTGTTGGGTCTAGACTTTTCCACAGTGTCTGGATTGAAGCGTCCTGTTATAAAGTTTAACTACTGAAGGGGAATGTAAATTTAAGGGTTACCTAACGGTCACATAGATTAGGTTGGTTTTAACAGCTGGACAACTTTTTCCTGGGCAAAGAAGTATATAATTTTTGGAATAGAGGAAAGAGCGTGGGTGCTTCAAGCCACTGGAAAGGAATAGTTTAAAAATAGAAGTAGCTAGATTGGTTCCTTCTCTTCCCCCTCAGCCCTGGCCTGAATTTTTATAGTCCCATATGGCTTGACACCGTCAGACTGCATCTTGTTCCCTGTGTATGGCTTTAAGGATGAAAAATTGGAACAAAATCTCCATCTTCTGGAAGTATGGTCCAATTCTGAATATTTCTTTCTCTAAACAAGACGCGTAGAGAGAGCCTGGGTGGTACTAGAAGGTAAAGGTCAAGGGACAGTTGGGTGGCACAGTGCATAGAGAAAGGTCCTGGAGTCAGGAGGACCTAAATTCAAATCCTGGTCTCAGACACTTAATAGCTGTGTGACCCTGGGCAAGGCACTTAACCCTGATTGCCTCCAAACCAAAAAAAAAAAAAAAGAAAGAAAGAAAGAAAGAAAGAAAGAAAGAAAAAAAGAGAAAGGCCCTGAGTTTGAATTTAATCTGTTGCTTACTACATGTATGACCTTGGACAAGTCACTTCAGCTCTGTAGTTTCCTCATTTACAAAAATAAGAGGATTGCACTAGATTGTCTGGAAGTTCCCATCTAACTCTAGATTCTGTGACTTAGTGTTTGGATTCCTCACACTGGGATACTCTGTTGAGTTTGTGAGCTGAAAAAACAAAAATGAATTAAGAAACAGAAGTGGGAACAGAAAAGAGTACGCTTGTGGCTTTTTATTCTGAAGCCTGAACTTGAAAGTGGGGGGTTCATACTTTGTATTTGTATCATCAGGGCTTAGCAGATGCCTATCACATAGAAAAGGTTTCATACTGCTTGTTGGTGGATTGATTGAGTGATGGTATCTCAGGCATCATTTAACCCTGAATGGTTAGCTCACTTCCTCAAAGACTCAGCTGCTATTTCAGCTCCTCTGTGAAAATTTTTTTGACTATCTCAAATGATACTTTTTGTCTCTGAATTCTTGTAGCACTAACAATGTGCCACCATACCGTAGTGGCCAATATGGGACTTGGAGTCAGGAAGGTTTGAGTTTGAATTCTGCCTCAGGTACTTAGTGGTTGTGTGACTTTGGATAAGTCATATAACCTCTCATCTTTTTTGTAAAATAAAGGAATTGGAACTAGTGACCTATAAAGCTTCTTCTAAATCTATGATCCTACTTTATATAACACTGCTTTGTCTCCTAGTTGTATTTGAGCAGCTGTTTTCCCAACTCAATTTAAGTTCGTTATGGGCAGGAACTGAGTAATCTTTTGTAGCTGTAGTACCTTGTGTGGTACTAAGCAAGAAAAAGATTATAGGTAGCTTAGCAGAGATTCTCACTCCCTAGAAAAGCAGCAGAAAGAAAGAAAGGAAAAAGAAACCGCCCATTTATTAAGTACGTATTATGTGCCAAGCACTGTACTAATTGTTGGGGATAGAAATAGAAAAAGCAAGACAGCCTGTTCTCTAGGTCTTAATACTCTCACTGATATAGGCAACGCACATAATAGAATTTGGGTTTGGGGCAGATTGAAATGCTCCAGTGGTCCTTAAGGTATCTCAGTAGATTAAATACCTGGTAGCCTTGAGGGTATAGTGGCAGGACAGACATGGTTAGTCTAATGCTCCTCTTTGCTGTTTAGTTGTTTGTGACTCTTTGTGACCCCAGTTGGGGGTTTCTTGGCAAAAATGTTGCAGTGGTGTGCCATTTCCTTCTCTAGCTTATTTTACAGATGAGGAAACCGAGGCAAACAGGGTTAAGTAACTTGCTGAGGGTCATACAGCTAGTAAGTGTCTGAGGCAGGGTTCAAACTCAGGAGAATGAGTCTTTCTGACTCCAGGCTTGGCACCCTTCACTGTGCCACCCAGCTGCCCCATGCTTCTCTACCTCTCTGGAAAAACACTTCATTATTGGTAACTCATACCTTATTCAAGTGGTGTGAGCAGAGGTCTCTATTTTCCTGACTTAACTTGAGGTTTCCCTGCCCAACCATGTTCTAACCCAGTGTGGGCAGTGTTTCTGGAAGAGAACAAGGGGTAATCACAAACTGCTGAAGTCCAGGTCCCATTCAGCTTCATCTTTGAGGGAGACCACACAGAGATGGTTGGTGAGTAGTATAGCTTTCCAGAACAAGTGGTATCCTATTGAGGAGGCAGTGTAACATAGTGGATTTGAAAGCTAGATTTGAAGTCAGAAGACCCAAGTTCAAATTTTTTCTTAGCTACTTAACTTGACTCTGGCCTTGGAGTCAGGAAGATCTGAGTTCAAATCTGGTCTTAGCCGGTTACTAACAGTGTGATTCTAGACAAGAGCCTTAACCACTATTTGCCTCAGTTTCCTCATCTGTAAAATGGGGTCTATGGCAATATCTACCTTGAAGGATTGTTTTGAGGATCAAATAATATAGATATTGTAAAGGACTTAGCACAGTGCCTGGCATATAGTAAGCACTATACAAATGTTCTTATACTATGATTACCTAACCTCTCTGGGCCTCTATCTTCTAATCTAGAGAGGTTAGACTAGAGGACACGAACAATCCTATTCTTCTATGATCGTTATTTCTCATTATTCTACTGTGAAATTATCCTTGTTATTTCAGGCTGCCTGCTTTGATCCTTCCAGGAGTGCACTTGCATAGGGAGAAAGACCCATTTTATCTTAAGAGTCATTGCAGGCCTTGCTCCTATTTTAACTCTCTTAATGTTCTCTGCATATTACTTAACTTATTATTATTATTTTGGGGGGGAAGGAGGCAATTGGGGTTAAGTGACTTGCCTGGGGTCATACAGCTAGTAAGTGTCTGAAGCTGGGTTTGAACTCAGGTCCTCTGACTCTAGGTCTGGTGCTCTGTCCATTACACTACCTACCTGCCTCTGGACTGAATTTTCTTTTTAAAGTATCTTATGATGACTTATTAGTAAAATTGGAGCTCATGGTAGGGACTTCTCCTGTGATGCTACTTCCAATATCATACCCAAGCAGATCAACCCTGAGAACAATCTTTCTTGCTGCTAGGTCAATGATGATTATTTGGAGAGGGTCTAGCCAGCTGTCTCCAATGTGGAAATGTTGCTCAAGCCAAGTCTGAAGAAGCAGGGACCTTTCAAAGACAATATTTGCCATTTCCTTGGTTGGAGATGGGATTCTTTCTATCTGCTTCTGGGTTAACATGGAGGATTTATGAGGCAACCCCAGGAACTTGAAAACAAATAGGAGTGTGTGGTCTCAATGGCAGTAGAATTTTGTTCTGTCGTCTTGGGGATGGAATGGTGTTTCTGATTTACTTGCTGTTAAATTGCTTTTGAGGCATAACGATGCTTAGTTACAGCTTCATTTCTGGGGGGTGGGGGCGGAGAGGTCCTGCCTTCCCTCTTCCATTCCACTTTTTTTTTAAAATGAAAAAAAAATCTAGGGGAAAAGAGGTCCTTTCTTCCCTCCCCCATCCCATCCCACCTCCCTTTTAAAAAGAAAAAAAAAGTTCCTTCCTCTTTTCAGCTTCTGTGTCTTTAAGAATTCACTTCTTTGTAACCTCAGGACAGAGACCCTTCTGTGAGAATGCATTGGAGGGCTCTCCTTGGTGACACCCCACCCCCCATATTAAAAGTCCATTGGAACAAGCTGCCCATTCTCCTCTGAAGAGGGTCCCTCTGTCTCAGGCCAAGCGACTCTTAGGGGAGCATTTATCCTTGGACACTCAGTGTGCAAAGAGTGCTGGGGTGTCAGATAAACTCACTCAGATGGTGGAGGGCGGGGAGAGGACAAAACCCCCTTTCTTTTCACCCCTGCAGGGAGACAAATAAAGACTTTGTGTTAGAAAGCAGGGGTCTAAGCAAACAGAGGGAGAGGTGCCTGTGTGTCCGTATGAATGTGTGTGTGTGTGTGTGTGTGTGTGTGTGTGTGTATGTAGGGAGGCATTAGGGCTTATTTCTTATCATTTTATATTGAAGGAAATTGTAGTAGAGAATCTCTTGCTCTCCATTTAGCCCACACATAGTAACTGATCTGAAATGACCCAGTCTCTTTTTCAAACAAAGCAATCTTTCCGTAGATTTGTTTCAACAGAAGAAAGAATACCTGTTTTTTTTTCCTCTTTTACTTTCTAAAAGTTAGGGGAAAAGTGATCAACTTGTTTAGATTGTTCTGGCTTGTTTTCTATTTGCTATATACCATATATACTATATACCTAGTCTTAGGGATTCAGAGAGGAGACAGACTTCTCTAAGATCTGAGAGTGGAGTAGCTATTTCTTAATCCCTATAGAGAAGAGGTGGCATGTATATATAGATAGAGGACTGGTCATGGCATTAGAAAGATGTTCAGATCCTCCTCTGACCAGTGTGTAAGAATGGGTCAAGCACAGTAGCTCAGTGCTCCAGACAAGTCTCTAAGATGATTTCTGATCAGTAGAGGGAGTTTCCTTCATTGGGAGGTCCTGACACCATTGGACCAAAAAAGTAGGATAGGATTTTAATTGTCTTTTTTAAAAAAACTGGGTCTCCCTCAGGCCGGACTTTCAAGGGCTCCTTACAGGTCATATGCCCCTGCTGATTGTGAGTGAAGATTGGGCCTGTTCCATTTAATACCTGGGCTGGTTCACTCTTTCTTAGGCAACCTGGTTCTCCATGCCACTGGGTCTCCATCCAGAGGATCACCGTATGTGAGTCAAATAATACAGACCCTCCATTGGCATCCAGAGGATATGCTGGAGCCAGCTTAAACCTGCCTGTGCTGCTTGTTAAATTTTCATGCTGAGCATTTACGCTCCTGAAATCGGCAAAGGCTGCAATTCAGGGCACCATTGATTGTCTAATCTAAAAAAGTCATGGAGAAATTGTTAATGATGCATAGTAAACATAAAATTATGTTGTACATACAATTTTTTGGGGGGCAATTGTTAAACATTTACCTGCACATTTTTGCAACTCAGCTTCTAGCTCAAGAACTCTACCAACCTCCCAGAGAGCTGGGATTACAAACAAGCACCACACCATGCCTTGCTAATTTGGTTTTACAACTCAGAAAATATCCTATGTGAGGGAAGATAATAATGTTAAAGTACTTCCTCTATATTGTCAGCTCTGAGCCATGTGAAAACTCTGTGAGGTATGCACACAGGTATTATTTTCACCCCCCCCTTTTTACAGTTTAGAAATCTTTGCTTCAGAGTTACAAAGTGACTTTCCCATGGTCACACAGCAAATGGTGTTGGAGACAGTATTTGAAACTAGGTCTTCCAGACTCCAAGTTTAACACTCTATCCGGTACAAGAGGCTGCCTCCTGATGATATTCAGCTTTGGAAGGTAAGAGATGTCCTCTTGATTGCCCCATTCCCTCTGTACAGGAAATGAAGATAGAGGAGTGCCTTGTAGAAACTGATGTTGTTGTCCCCTTACCATACAAAAAACTGGGTTTGAGTTTGATCCTCTTTTCCCCTCCCTTCTTCTTCTCTTTTCCCCCTCCATTCTTTAACCATGGGAAGACAAGTCTGAATGGAGGAGCTAGTATGGAAGCACTTCTCAATTAATTTTTATAGCTGAGTTCCTCGACCTTGTAAATATTTCGCAACTACTAAAAGGAACTGGAGTCAGGGCCTGGGATTCCACACTTGGGGAGGTTTTTGGTCTTCTTTTGAGCTTCCATTTATTTTCCTGGAGAGATGAACTTCTGGATGCACTCAGTTTTTTCTCTCAGAAATGGGAGTGAGTTTCATATCTTCTTAAGTGGATATTAGTAATATGTTATCCTGGGATGAATGGGAAGTAGCTCCAGAGAGGAGCAAAGGAGGACTGCACAATGTAAAACTGGTATTCGATCTGAGTTTAAAGTAAAAATAAAAGATTAGCATATTTTGTTATTAATTCATATTCATTTCCCAATGTATCCCTTACCATCTACCCTGAGATACATCTTTTATGACAAATATTGGAAAAAAAAGGTGCAAAACCCAGCTAGCCAACCAATACATTAGTTTCAAATCCAACAGCATATAGAGGGTTCCACACTGTATCCCCCACTTCAGCAAAAAATCACATTCATCTATGACTTTGTGCAGCTGTTTCCCAAATGATGAGCATCTACTTTGTTTCCAGTTCTTTGCATCAGCAAAAAGTACTGCTGTGATATTTTAATGTATATGATAAGATCTCTGGGTCAGATGGTTTGTGTAGTTTTTTGGGTTGTGTTCACTTTCATAGAATAATTCCAAATTGCTTTCCAGAATTGCTGGATCAATACACAACTCAACTGATAGTGTGTTGTTGTGTCTGTCAGTACAAACTCTCTGAAACTGACTTTTCATCTTTTCTCATTTTTGTCGTTTCTCTGATTTTGGTGAAATCTCATTTCTTTTTGTTTGTATTTTTCTTATTTGTAGGAATCTGGAAAATGTTCTTTTATTGCTATTGGGAGCACTAATTTCTTCTTTTGAAAATTGTTAATATACTTTTACTGATTTGTTGGGAATTTCTGTTATTCTTATATGTATATATATATACATACATGCAATATATAATATGCAATATGTACATGTAATCAATTTCTATATACATTAGAGATCTTGACCTTTATTAGAAAAACTTGTTGCAAAGATTTCACCCTATTTATTTTGTCTAATGCTTTCTAGATTGTGTAAACAATAGTTTGTGTAAAAGCTTCTCTATCTTATGTGATCAGAATTGTCTATGGTGATCATTCCTTGCTGTCGATTAGTCAAGAAGACTTTCTCCCTAGCCATAGCATGGAAGGTGTCTCCTTTCATTCTACTTTACTTATTCTCTAATTTATATCATCTTTTATGGATTTGTTTATTTGGAACTTATATGGTGTAGCATATTGATCTGTAACAAAATTTTTCCAGACTGTTTTCTAGTTTCCCTACAATTTTTGTCCTTCGTTTTCTTTACTTAGTGAGAACTCCCTGGTAGTTGGTGTACTTGGGTAGATTGAACACCATGCTACTATGTTTGAATACTTCTGAATCTTGTGTACTTGATCTATTGAGTAATTGCCTTGTAGTATAATTTAAGATCCAATACTACCAGACTCCTTCCTTCCCATATTTTTTCATTATTTCTCTTCAGATTTTTGATTTTTTAAAAATTTTCTTATTATTTTACCTAGGGCTATAAAGGAAGCCTTTGGCATTTGATAGGTATGGTGCTGGATCTAGAAATTGTGTGATACCCTCTAGTTCTTACAGGTGTTGGCACTTTTCTGATTTCTTGAAATGTATCCAAGTTTTTGGTTTCATTATGGTTTTCAGGATGTCTAGTGAGTCTAAACTGTCAGTCATTGACATGTTTTCCAGGTCAGTTGTTTCTGATGGTAGATACCCACACTACATGTTCTAACTTTTCATTCTATTGGCTTTTTTTCTAATATTTCTGGTTTTCTCATGGAATCAGTGAGTTCTATTTGTTCCCTTCTATTTTTCAGATGCTCTACTACTTTAATATGGTTTTTCATTTTCTATCTTAAGCTATTTATTCATCTAATTTAAAAAATCTTTTGATTCATTTGTACTATCCACATTTGTTCTTATGGACAATCCTTTTCTTTTTTTGAGACTGTATTTGTATTTGCTGTGAAGTTGCTTTCTTTTTTTAGGATACCTCTTGGGTTTTTAAAAATTATAGTATTCTTTTTTAGTGTTTTCAGAATTTCTTCTGTTTGTTCATATTTTTAGCCTTTTTCCCAGATTAGTGTTTTTCTCAGGATCAGGCTGTTTTTCCTCCTATATGCCTGGATAAGATGGGCAAGCCCTATTTGGACTTTTCTGTACTCTAGATGCTGTTAAATTGCAGCTGTGAATGAAGTAGCTGGGACTAAGCTCCTCCACTGCCACAATCCTTGGTTTCTGACTCAATTTCCTGTTAGCCAAATGTGAGTACTGGGTTTGGTCCCATCTCTTGTCTCTTTTTCCTTACATAATCTCCATTTGAGAATTGTTTCTTCTCACTGTTGTGGCTCTGATAGGTCCCAATCAAATGTGTCATATGTTATTCTGGTCTCAGGATTCTTGCAAAATCTCCTGTTATATTCACTTGTTCTTTGAGCTGTCCTATCTATTCACCATGGCTCCAAGTACTTGGAGGCATTCATTTCCTAGTCATTGTCTCCTTGCCAAGTAACCTCCTTGCTAAGTAATGTGCTATGTATGGACTGTCTTCCTGCTGCTGTTCTAATAGGCCAGTGCTTGTTCAACTCCATTTTGGGAAGCTCCTGTTAATTTTTACCTCCTCTGGCATGTTCCTTTTTTCCAAAGAAATTCTTCTGTAGACTTGGACTTCATTGAGGAGCTTAAGTTCTCCTTGTTCTTTCTCTTTTGTCTTCTGGTTCATTATCTCATCTAATGCACTTTTAGATTTTTGGTGGTGTATTCATGGCAGTTGGGTCCCTTTAGGATCTTTCACAAAAGCTTTCTTTTTTTTTTTTTAATGCTTGGTCTTTGATAATTAGGTTGCTTGTCCATTTTGAGTTTATTGTTGCATGTGATGGAAGATGCTGGTCTAAATTTAATTTCTTCCAGCCTGTTTTCTAGTTTTCTTAGCAGTTCTTGTCAAATAGGGAATTCTTGCCTATGTGATTTGTGTCCTCAGATTTATCAAATGCACATTACCTCAGAAGTAGGGGAATCCAAGTCCTCTGAATGTAGAACATGTACTCCTTTTTTTAAATTTCAGTTTTTAACATTCACTTTTATAAGATTTTGAGTTAAAATTTGTTTTTCCCTCCTTCCCTTCTCTTCCTCTCTCCCCAGGACAGTAAACAATCTGATATAGGCTATACAAGTACTATCATATTAAACATATTTCCACCTTAGTCACATTGTGAAAGAAGAATCAAAACAAAAAGGAAAAACCATGAGAAAGAAAAGAAAGAGAAAATAGTATGCTTCAATCTGCATTCGGACTCCATAGTTCATTCTCTGGATGTGGATATCATTTTCCATCATGAGTCTTGATATTGTCTTAGATCACTATATTGCTGAGATAAGCTCAGTCTGTCAAAGTTGGTCATCACACAATATTGCTGTTCCTGTGTATGATGTTCTTCTGGTTCTGCTTACTTCATTCAACATCAGTTCATGTAAGTCTTTCCAGGTTTTTCTGAAATCCACAGGTAAAGAAAGCATGGAGTCTGTGAAATTGTTTTAAAAATATTTTGATTCCTATTTAAAAATAATCATTTTTTTGTAATCCTATGTATGCTATTTTATGCATTTAAAAATATTATTCTGAGAAGGAGTTCACTGGCTTTTTTAGATTACCAGAAGGATCAAGTTGATAGAAATGAAATTGTAGAGACAAGAGGGAAGGTTGTTGTTGGTGAGATCATGTTACATGAGAACCACTTGGAAGACTTAGGGGGAACCATGATCTGTTTCTTCGAGTATTTAAAAGACCACCACTTGGACAACAGATTAATTTACTCTGCTTGGCTAGAGAGGGTCAAATTTAGGAAAATAAGTGGAAATTTGGCTTGGTATAAGAAAAAAATATTCCAGTTGAGAATCTTTGATTGTGAAGTATAAACATCTAGTAAGCATCATAGCCAGTCCAAAGGTCTTTCTCCTAATGCCATAAGCCCTCTCAAATTATATTCATTTGATTATTATATTCATATATTCAAATTATATCCATTATAATTCATTACTATGGTTGGGGGAGAAAATAGAAATACCAGGAGGATATTTTATATTCTGATAAATGTCTTGACAGGTTTGTACAATGTACTTGAAAGTCTGTTACCTTTTTACAAGTGGAGAAACATACTGATTTCTCTTGTTTAGTACGTGTTGTGGTCTGATAGCACCCAAATAATCTCAGTTGGACAAAACCTCCAAGGTTGTTCAGCCCAGCTGCACTTGAACAAGACTCCCATCCAAAACACATCCAAATGATGGTTGTTATCCAATCTTTGCTTAATTAAAGCCCCCAGGGGTGAGGAATCTTCAGCTTCTCAAGGTACCATCCCATTCCACTTTTGTACAGTTTTAATTGTTAGGAAGTTTCCTAGTTCCACCCTATGGGGACAAGCAGAATGAATCTATTTCCTTTCCCATTTGCTGTCCTTTTTTCAGTTGTGTTCAACTCCTTGTGATAACTTTTGGAGTTTTCTTGGCAAAGATACTGGAATGGTTTGCCATTTCCTTCTCCAGCTCATCTGATAGATGAAGAAACTGAGGCAAACAGGGTTAAAACAGTGACTTGCCCAGGGTCACCCAGCTAGGAAGTGTCTGAGGTAAGATTTGAGCTCAGGAAGATGAGTCTTCCTGACTTCAGGTGCTGTACTCTATCCACTGCATCACCTAGCTGCCCCTTTTCCATTTGACAGCTTTTCAAATACACGAGGACAGCTGTCATGTCCCAATGAGGGCTTCTCTTCTCCACTCTATTTATGATAGTTCAATCCCAGAGCCATCTTTCTATGGGCCAAATAGATTTCATTGGGGGTGGGAACCAACCAGTGGCTTAATCTCCTTTTTGCTGATTTCATAACTATTTGACTTCCCTTTACTTCATCCCTCCTTTCCTCCATCCCTTCTTTCCTTCCTTCCTAAAATCAAGGGCCATTGAACTACATGACCTCTGAATTCCCTTCTACATCTATGATTCTGTGATCTGGCTTCATTTCCTGCCTTAGACAGGATTACTAGTTTTGTGATCCTGGGCAAGTCACTTTAAGTAATTATCATCAGTTTCCTCATGTAAAAAATGACCTCATAAAATAATACCTGTAATATTCCATTTCACAGGGTTATTGTGAAAATCAGAGGAGAGGATGAACAGATGAAATGCCTTGTGCAAAGCACTTTGCAAACTTGAAACTTAATATAAATATCAGTTTGATGAAGATGATGATGATGACGATGATGATGGAGGAAGGAGATGGAAGAGGGTGGTTGAATGATTTAAATTGGAAACTATTCCTTTCGTTTCTTTCTACTGTCAGGGACTAAATCCTTGTTTGACAACATTTAGAACAGGGGCCCACTGAAAACAAGTAAGGCTTTTCTTTTCTCCTGTAGTAAGACTTCTGTTTTGTTGGCTTTTAGAGGTGGGACGGTCCTTAGGAGCAAGCACTCAGCCTGAGGGAGACTTTTAAGGAGAGGGGTACAGCTGGGCGGGTGGCAGAAAGGTGGTTTGTGTTGGGGTGGGGGGGGAGGGAGTTGTCATTTTATTAGGCCTATGAAAACAATACCTAGTTTGTCTCTAGGGTATGTATAATGGCGCCTGAGGAGATAAGCCGAGGTGGGGTCAGAAATGAAAGAAAATAGGCACAGGCCTGATGAAAATGTGGTGACCCCAGAGAGTCAGAGAAAAGCACCTTTGTTTGGGGGAGGTCAGAGAGAAGGCGAAAGGGATGACTCTGCTAATGAGAAAGCTGAGGGATTTTTGCCCAATGACCTGGGCTTTGGGGCAGGAAGAGGGGGCTTGAGGAAATACAATCGATTCATTATCCAAGGGATATGTTATCCAAATTCTTTGTAACCACTTTCTCCCCACTTTTAGCCTTGCTTTCATGCTCATTAGCATCTTCCTGTGAATTGGCCTTGGAGAATAAGTGCCTCATATTTTGTGGCTTGAGTGTTAAAATGAATGGGCTGTAAAATGGGAGTTGGAGTGGAAGTGACTGATATATGTCTTCTCTCTTATTCTGATGACTGTGGATAATCCAGATGAGCAGGCTGCATGGTAGGCCCCTAACCCCCCAACTACCACAGCACAGCCCAGTGATGGATGCCATTTAAAGATGTCTGATGATTTATACTCTTAGTGGTTATATCAATACCAGCAGGCTTGAGGGTGGGTCTGGTATTGCAATACCTAAAATTGCAAGATATAAGACCTGAGGACCCCTTTCACCTCAGGAAAGGGAGGGTTACTTTTTGCAGGCCTTTTGACTTCCTAGCTTTTTTCCACTTTCCTACTTGAGAATGCAAGAAACTCTTTTCCAGTCCCAGTTCAGATTCTGAAGGAACTGTGTTCAAGAATCTTATTTTTTAATGTCATTAGAAAAGGAATATTTTACGTGTTTCGGAATCTTGTTTTTTTTTTTTTTAATATTGCTAGAAAAGGAATATTTCACATGCAGACTCTTTGAATCCTTCATATAAAAAGTATTCCCCTCTCTCCCAAACTTCACATCTAATTACCTTTCTCCCAATAACCTGCATCTAATTATTTCATTTAAATTTTTTTCTAACATGTTTATTTTAGTAATTAATTTTACAAGCTTTATTATTGTTCCCTCCCACTTCCTCTTAATTGAATAATTAAAAAAAATAAACCCTTGTAACAAGTATTCATAGTAAGCAAAACAGATCCCACTCTGGCCATGTCAAAAGATGTATATCTCATTCTGTATTTTAAGCACATTACCTCTCTGGCACCCATTTTAAAAAGCAATTTAATAGAAGTTTTAACCATTTTTCTATTCAAGGGATTTTGTGTCCAAGTGACCCAAAAATCTCACTCATGGGATCAGGAAGCTGCTGTATCTTTTGTAAAGTTCTGTTTAATTTGTTCCTGTCCCCATATATCTTGTTCTGAAGAATAGGCTTCATCATCTAAGGCCATGCTTGTGAATAGAGGGCCTAGACACATACAATGGTATTTAATTATGACAGCCATGCCACCCAGGGGGAGAAGTCTGGTTTTTAGGTATGTTTGTGCTTAGCTCTGCCTAACCACTGGAGACTGATGTCATAAAAACAGTCTCCCACATTGACCAATAAAGCATCTCTTGGGCGCACCCCTGTGGCACTACTAGAATCCTGGGTTGAATAGACTTGATCTGAGTGTGGACATTTCTGTCTAAAGGATGGGGAGTAGACCTTTGATTTCATCAGGACAGGGAGTTCCCAGGTGAAGAAATCCTGCAGGTTGACACCTTCTCTGGCACTTATGGAGTTGCCTAGAACAGCAAGAGGTTAAATGATTTGACAAAACTAACAAACTTGTTCATGTCAGAGTCAAATCTTGAACTCGGGTCTTGTTGGCTCTAACACTGACTCTGCTTTTTGTAACTCTGAAGTAAACATCCCCTTCCTTCCTTCCTTCCTTCCTTCCTTCCTTCCTTCCTTCCTTCCTTCCTTCCTTCCTTCCTTCCTTCCTTCCTTCCTTCCTTCCTTCCTGCCTTCCTGCCTGCCTTCCTGCCTGCCTTCCTGCCTGCCTTCCTGCCTGCCTTCCTGCCTGCCTTCTTTCCTTCCTTTCCTCCTTTTTTCCTTTTCTGAGCATAAGTAGTTTTCAAGTATGTTCTGACCCAGGCCAAGATGGAGAGTTATCTATGTGTGTAGGTTGTTTGTTAAATGGCCTTTTATTTAGCTGAGTTGTTAGCAGCAGTCATCTTTGGTTGGAGGGCAATACCAGGGTGTCAGTCCCTACCATAACTCTTGAATCATTGGAAAGAATGTAAAAACCAGATTTATCTCCCTGGATGACATGGCTGTCATAATTAAATACCATTATATGTCTCTAGCCCCTCTAGTGACAGGCATGCCCTTAGATCCTTCAGAACAAGATATACAGGGACAGAAATAAATTAAACATAACTTTCCAGAATGTTTATTTCCCGTCAGCCTCCATGCCCAATGCAGAAGGTATGGAGATAGGGGTGGATCTCTCCTATTTCCTGAGATCTGCAGGGCAGGTCACTCATTCCATCCTCAGCCCTCCTATGCTTTTTTAGACCTTTGGCTCAACATTCTTACTTTGCATTTTCAGCTGTGCACTGTTGATTCTGGTGACTAGCCAGTCAGCCTCTCCTGCTGGCTCTCGCCCGCAGACTGATGTGATGTGATTTTTTTTGGTCCTCCCCTCATTTTTCATCTCTTATTATGACTCTGGAGGTTTGTTTCCTACATCAAGCTTGTGAAGACAGCTCACTTAGCTAAGTCAAACACCAAGGGGACCTGTTTGTTTCCCCTGAGGAAATTGCCCATCTCTCTCTTTTAACTGTATAGGAGCCAGATCCACCTCAGGAAGCTTCTCAGCTGTCTGTAAAGGGAATCCCAGAACAGTTGAGGGATCCTGAATGGGGTTTACACTGGGGTGGGACTGGGAACTTAGACTGAATGATGCTCAGATGTGGTTTTTTGTTTGTTTGTTTTTGGTGGGAGGGAGGATGGATTGATAGAAAGAAAGAGAAAAGCAGAGGTACAAGGCTGGTCTTATCCTTTCAACAGGACATGGTTATTCTTGCTTCACTGACTACTCATATACTTTCTCCCAACATCTTCCTTTTCTGCCTAGCCAAATCCTACCGTCTTTCCTATTGCTGGCTCAGTTCTGCTTCTTCCATAAAACTTTGCCTGAACATTACTCTCCTCACTGCTCTTCTCCTTTTAACTCCATAAGCGCTTTATACAATTATTTAGTCCCTTTTAATAGGCTGCTCTGCATCCTTCTTGAACTGTTTTTCTCTGAATTTTTCTTGTCTTTCCAAAGCTTTTTCAGGGGAGTGACAATATCTTCTGCTACTTTTGTTATGCTAGACACATAGCAGATGGTCAAAACACATGTGGTGCATTCAAAGATGTGTCCTGGGAAAGGTCCTATTCTCTGGTACAGGAATACGAAGAGCAGTATGTTGGGGAAGGAGGAGAGTATGATTTTGTTTTTGTTTTGTAAGTAAGAGTTGGTCATCTAGGTATAGTGGGTCAGCATTATGGCTGTAATCCATGCTATCATGGACACCGTGGCAGGTGGATTGCTTGAGCTCTGGAGTTCTGAGGTGTTTTAGGTTAAGCAGATTGAGTGTGTACACTAAGTCTAGCACCAGTATAGTGACCCCTCCCTCCCCAGGTGGCATGGGGCACCAGGCTATCTAAACCTGGAGGCAAACAGCCCTGTAAATCAGTCAGCATTGTGATTAGTTCGAGTGGCCATTGTACTTTTGTGTAGGGTGAGATAGGAAGACCCAGTCTTGTAAAAAAAGCAATCACAAAACGTACAAAACTGGGCTTGGTGGTCTACACCTGCTACAAGGGAGAGAGTTCTGACCTGCAATAGGGCTCAAGCCAATTGAGTGTCCTCACCAAGTCTGGCATCAATATGATTACGATGAACCCTTGAGGGAAGGGAACCAGGTTGCCTAAGGAGGGGATAAATTAGTTCAGGTTGGAAACAAAGTAGAACAAATCTTCTGCGTTGAACGGGAGTGAGATCAGTTTGTTCATGAGTCTGAGTGGATGCTGTACTTCTAAATCCCCCCACCCAGTTCCCCTTTTTGGCAATGGTGAGCTGTATGCTCTGGAAGAGCTCTGGGATTCAGCCCTCTCTAGTGTGAAGGTACATGACTTAATACTATTTGACCGAGAAGAAGTTAAAGGGAAACTGAGTTGAGCAGGGTGGATGCTGGTTCAGCTCCTGAATTGTCCTGTGATTCTTCTCCACCCTCTTCTGGGCTCATTTATTATTCACCTGGTCATATCACTTTACATCAACCAACTTCCTCATTTGGGACTTAATTAAGCCATAATGGTAGGTGGGGAATGGTTGTTTCCTGACAATTAGAGAGGGAATGGAGGTTTGGAAAGTCTTGTCACCCTTATTACTAACCTTTTATTAGGAAATGCCTGACTCTTTGGTCTTTCCTTTCTCCCTAACCAAGAACAGCCACATGGTTCTACTGAGGTGACAGCTGTGTTCATTATCCTGGGCAGTCTCTATTGGGCCATTCCTATTACCTTCCTCTGACCAGCTTTCAAGTTTATATCACATAAAGCAGTTAAATGTGCTCTTTCTAAACAGAGTCTTAGAATTTTAGTGCTGAAAGGGACCTCAAGAGATCACTTAGTCCAAACCTCCCTCATTTTCCAGGTTACCTTCCCGAGATCTCTCTCCAGCTGAAAGTGGCCTGTCTCTTCTCAAACTTTCCTAGAGCACTTTGGATATCTTCTTTGACTGATAAACCCTCTGACAAATTTTATACTTATCTGTATTCATATTTTTTTCTTCCCTCCCCCCCCCAGGGGTTCCCCCTTTACTTCTTAAAAGGTAAGGTATACCTTTTTTGGTCTTAGTATCTCCAGTCCTTTTTACACAGCAGATAGTTAATTGTTGAATAAAGAAAGAGAAGCTAAGAGATAAAGTCACTGGCCTGTCATACAGCTTTAAGTGATAGTTGGGGGCAGCTAAGTGACTCAATGGGTAGAGAACAGGATCTGGAGTCAGTAAGACTTGAGTTCAAATGTGGCTTCAGACACTTATTAACTGTGTGACCTTGGATAAGTCACTTAATTTGTTTGGCTGAGCTTCCTCATCTTTAAAAGGAACCGGAGAAGGAAATGGCGAACCACTCTAGTATCTTTGCCAAGAAAACCCCAAATGGGAGTCACAAAAAGTCAGACACAACTGAAATGACTGAACAACAACAAAGCAATTGCTGAGACGAACCCAATTTTTCTTATTTCAGATTCAGTGTTCTATCTACCACTGATGCGGTTTGGGGTGCTGGGAACCCCAAGATGTCAGGGTACAGGACAAAAATCTGCCTGGGAAGAATTCAAGCACTCAAACCTTCTTTCAGTCAAAGTAGCAAGGTTTATTGTAACACCAATAAGAGAAGACCAATAGAACCAGTTCACAATTCCTAGTGAATCTGCAGGTTGATGAGGATGGGACTGACCCATATATATATATATATAAAGAAGAAGCCAGTGAAAAGATCTTGATAGGATTAAGGAGTGGTAAATAGTGGGGGGTGGGGGGGACAAGAGCTATAATAAAAGGAAGGTTAAGTAAGCTAATTAGGTGATCTAGATGGGTTGGATCTACCAAATTACCTTAGCTGGAGGTCAGTGATCTGGGCTTCTGAAATGGGAAAATTCAGGGTCTGGATCCCATCACCACTATCTAGTTTTGTGAAGAAGGAAAGGTCTTATATCTACTAATCAACACATTTTAAAAGTGCTTATGTGAAAGATACTCTAAGACAAGGGTTCTTAATGCCTTGGTTCCCTTTGTCAGTCTGGTGAAATCTGTAGATCCCTTCACAGAAAAAGAATGTTTTCAGATGCATAAAATAAATACACAGGATTAAAAAGGAAAGAAATTTTATTGAAATTTTTTATTTAGAAAAAAAAACAAACAGATTCATAGATCTCAGATTAATTCTAGAAATATATGATAATAAATTCTTCTTGATTCTGTTCTGAATAGTGTGGGTCAGTGCTAAAAAGGTAAAATTCTTGGATTACACTTAGGAGGAGAAACTTAATTCTTTGAGATTCTGGACTTGGCTCGTTGGAAGTTTGAGGCACTGTCACGTGCTTTAGACGAGGAACTGGTTCCTTTCTTTGTCTCTACCTCTTTTCCAATGTTGTGCATATGAGTGACCCACTTGCAACCTTTCCTCTTTAGAATTGTTCGAAGATCACTTGCTATAACTTTGTGTCTGCCCTTCCTGTTGGCAGTATGTCTCCTCAGTGACATAACTAGCTCAAGGCAAGTGAAGCTTTGCCTCAGGATGCAGACACAGTTGGGAGTGAGAAGATGCTTCCTCTCCATGATAAGAATGAGTCGCATTCCCAGTGCCTTGCTCTTGGTTCTTCAGCACTCCATGGACTGCTTTTCTCAGGATTCCCTTGCCATTGTCCTTCTATTCTGGGACTTGTCTTTCCTCTGAATCTGGGGAAGGAGGAAGATTAACTTTTTCAAGGGTAGGTTGCCTCCACTTTCATGGTCAGGCTGTCCTTTGCATCAACACTACACCTTTCCTCAACGATGTTTTTGTCCCAAGTGAAAGAATTCTTAGTTTTGACTGTCCCAATGACTATCTTGCCACCTTCCCATTCAGGAAGTTTGTTATTATGCCAAAGCAAGAACTGGATAGAACAGAGTAGTAGCCTGCACTGGGATTTCTTCCAGTGGTGGAAAGAATGACTCCTTTTCTCAGGCTTAAGAGGTCGGAGTGCTAAGAATACACCCCTTAAAACAGAAAAGCTGCTTTGTCTTTATCTTTGCCTCCCTGGCTACCTTAAGTGCCATGGGATTCAAGAACCTTTTTGACTTAAGAGTTCATGAGTGGAGTTGGACAAAATAAGTATGGATGTGTATGGGGGCAGGGGAGGAGTGCTGATGCTTGAATGCCTGCCCACACTTTCATTCTCGGATTGCTTTTAGGAATAAATATGTCATAAAATGGAAGTTGAGGTTGTGAGGGAGAGCTTGACAGAAGGGTGGAGTGGGGCTCAGAAGGGATATAAATAATATCCTCTGTAGGAAGATGTTTTGGACTCTCTTATTTAGAAGCTGCAACCCCTTGCTTATGTGAGTTTTACAAATTCCTGGTGAATCTGTGAGGAGGAGGAATGTGTGGCACATGGTCCTTGCCTTGTTTGTTCTAAAACTAGGTGTTTCCAGATGAGGAACAGGAAGTGGATTTTAATTGGTCTATGGGAAATAGCATTCATTTGGGTTTCTAAGATTTTTTCCTTTTATCCACTCTTATTACCTCTATTTTCTACATTCCACTCCCCATTCCCCTACCTTGAACCCTCTAGACATTTCAAATACACTTTCAACGTTAAGTACAGAATTTCATTGTTACTCCTCTGTCCCGAAGGCATTATTAAATGAAGCCCAGGTGGGTAAGCAGTCTTTGGTTTTTTCCTCCACTCTATACCTTTTCCTAATCTCCAAACCCTGAGACAGTACATAAACACTCCCTCCTTTAAAAAAAAATTGGGATATTTGCCTATTTCCATTTTTGTAACAGTTTTCTCATTTTCCATGATGCCTTCGAGATTTACTTATCACACCTGAAAGATCTTTTGGTGTTATCTAAAGTTAGGACTAGGTCATCTCTGAGATCCTTTCCAGTTTGAAAATCCCCAATTCTGGAACATGGCTGTTAAAGTAAATCATCATAATATTTTAAATCATTTTGTTTGAAGGTAGATGATGATTTACACCATTGGCACTTCAAATGGAGCTTCATACCTTAAATTGTTTTTTTGAAAGGGTAAGCACTAGGTGGTAAAGGAAAATTGGAAGAAAATACTTTTCTGACCCCTCACTTTCAGTTTATGGGCACCATCTTTCCCAACTCCTCATTTCAGAAGGTTGCCTCTGCTTCCCTCCTCATTCTTACCTGAGCACCTTTGAATTGTCTATCTAAAAAATAGCACTAGGGGAGTGAACTTTGCATTAGATACTTGATTTTTTATGCCACTTCAGTTCATTTTTTAATGGATGGTTTATGTGAATGGTTTATTAATGATTAAGTAGTTTTGCTGGAGTGGTTAGATTCTAACATGCTGTCTCCTCTGCTTCTGAAGAACTTACAATAGATATTTATAGTATTTGTATCCCCAACACTTAGCACAATGTTTGGCACATAGTAGGCACTTAATACATTTTTATTGACTATTGCGTTTTTAATAAAAACTCTAAAATTATCTCACAGTTGTTAGCTCAGTCTCCAACCTAGGAAAAAAATAACTTTAATTACAATAGACTGAGGTTCAAACCTCTGCCCTTTTTAAGTCTGTGCACTATAAGCTATTCACTGGTCTTCCTCCCTAAAGCCCTTCTGTATAAAATTAAGAAGAATAGAGCTCAAATAGCAGTTATGCTTGGTCATAGTTTTATATCAATAATAAGGAATTAAGAACAATTTAAGGAAATAGAGAAGTTGGAAGTAGTTTTTTTCAACCATATATATATGTATATATGTATGTATGTATACGTCATCTCAGGAGTATGCACAGGTAGAGGAAGGGGAGAGACCTCTAGCTGGATTACCACTCTACCATTTGTCTCCATCTAAAGTCCCCCATTGAAATATCTCTGTCTTCCACCACCTTCAGACTACAGCTTGACACAGCATTGCCACATTTCGAGCAACATTTGAAACTCAAAATCAATCTTGTCCAGGCTCCTTGCCTTAGCACCTTCCCCCAGTCATGGTGTTCAGTCTCTCGATCACTATTCAAGGGGTTCTATGTGGACCAAGAACTCCATCTTCCTTCAGGCACTTCTTTGTGTCCCCAAAGCACTTAAAAGTATGCAGAGATGGGACTGGACACACTCCCTTGATTACATTGGTTTCAAAGACCTGTTAACTTTGCTTTTATATGTAAATTATTGGTCTTGATTTATCTCCAATTTTATTTAAGCCTGCTATCCTCTTCATGAATGATTGTTGATAAAAAATTAGAAATACAAATAACTGGAGTAGAGGTTTCTGCTTTTGGCTCCACATATATTATCAATCAGCTTTTCCCTGGAGTGGAATGGGGGAGAAGTGAGAAGAAAGCTCATCGGACCTTCTGAGGTACCAGACTAGACCCTCCTAATGAGAAGGTGGCAAACTATTAAGAATCAGGAAATGGGACAATTACTTTCCCCCAGAACTTGAAGGTATTTCATTGCAAAGACAATTGCTGACTGTGACCTGTAATGGTGACTTTTTTTTTGTCTTTGAGTTTTGTGTTAAGAGAACATAAGTGACAGTATGGCATGTGACTTTCCAAGAGGCCTTTCCCAATTCTTCGGTTTTTTAACTCCCCCCACTCACTTGTGCATTTTAGGGTATATATCCTTTATTTACTTATCTGTGGACTTACATCCATAGTAGAATACAAGTGTACTGATGGCAGTATTCCTTTTATTTTTGTACTGATGTTCGATACCTAGCATACGGCTGGCAGCCTGATTGGCACTTCCTAAGTACTTATTGATGGCTATCTCCCCACCCTCCAGGTTTTCTCCAGACAAGTAAATCTCCTATATCTGTTTTTCTCCCCTTTTCTGGAGTGAGATCTTATGGGAAACACAGCTTTTAGCTTCCTGCCACTTCTTTGCTGTAACATCAGTTGAAAAAAATAGGGTCATAATCAAGACCCAGAGATAATTAGAATTTCTGGAGGGTGCCCGGCTCTATGCTCTTTTTACTCTTCTACACCCCTGGGCGCTGGGGATGGAGATAGAGGAGAGTGCTACTCACTCTAGGTCTAGGAAAGTCTAGAGGGGCAGAAGGGGATGGTGGACAGAAAGCTGCTTCCTTGAGCCAGGGGCACCCGGGGTTCAAGTTTGCTGGAACCAGCTGTTATGGGATGCTCTGAGTCCATTGTGAAATTTTCGGTGTCATCATTTACACTCCAGGAAGTGGTAAACTTGATAAATCAAGGCTTGATTTATTGTTTTGTTGATTGTCTAGGTTTAAGAAAGTGTGAGAGAAAATGTTAGTAATATAGGGAAAGCTAGGTGGCACAGCAGATGGAGTACACCACCCTCCCCTTCACCCCCTCCACCTCTGTCAGGAGGACCTGAGTTCAAATCCAATCTCAGATACTTACTAGCTGTGTGACTGACATTGGATAATTGCCACCCCCCCCCCCCAAAGTAACATAGGTTAAACTTTAAAAGTATGTATATTATTTTTCTTTCCAGAAGACTGATTTGTTAAACTTTAACCAGCACATTCCTGGTTTAAGTCGTATCTCTGAGACCTAGTGCAAGTCACTCTTGGTGCTCCGTTAACATCATCATCATCAATAATGATAATAATGATAACTAATATTTATGTGGCGCCACTCTGTGTCAGGCACTGTGTTACATGATTTACAGATGTCTCATTTGATCCTAAAACAACCCCGGTAGGTAGATTCTATTGTTATCCCCATTTTATAGATGAGAAAAGTGAGGCAAATAGAGGTTAAATGATTTGACCAAGGTCATATAGTTATTAAGTATCTAAGACTGAATTTGAACTCAGGCCTTCCTAGCTCTCTCCACTGGACCAAGAAAAGAAGATGCTGACTCGCATTACAAGGAGACATACATTATAAGAGGAAGTTTACTCTATATCGCTAAAACCACAGGTCGGGTTCCCATTCCAAAGGGGAGGCTTCTCCAAGGGATCACTGGATAATAATTCCTGGAATCTCAATGTGCCTTCTTTCAGTAAATAGTTGTTGGGCATTTGTGGTGCAAAGAACTGTGCTGGAAAGAATGGAGACTCTTAACTCTCACCTTTCCTTGTGATTTCCTTAATCTGTGTTCTACTTTTTAATTGTGGTTAGGATCTCCTGCCACCCTAGTGGGTCTAGAGGATCTTGACTAAATAAAAAAAAGTAGGATAAGAAAATTAGGGTTGTTTAGGGGCAAAGTAAGTGTTTTAGTCTTGGTAGGTCACTCTGGATCCTCCAAAGGTAAAGCTCCATCTCCATTGTTATGTATGACCCATGTCTCTTCTGCTGTTTACTAGCATAGATAATTGAGATGTCAGATTGCACAAGTATTGGACCACCCGTTGATGTAGAAAACAGCGTGTCTTGGGCTAAAGATACAAAAATTAAAACAAGATTCTTATTATCAAAGAGCTTAAAATATAATCAGGTGACACAGCATGTATACATGATAAGTATTAATCAGGATACAATGACACATAGTGGCAAAGGAAAGCTGTAGATAATGTTATAAGAAAGTTGGAGGAGGGAGAGATTGTTTCTTCTAAAGGGTTCAGGGAAAGCTTCATGGAGGATGTCAATGGAACCTGGGTTGAGCTTTGGAGGAAAAGAATTTTTTTCAGGCTGTGATAAGAGAGTATGTTTCATGTATGGGAATGGACTAGAATTAAGGAGGAAACGAATTTTTTTCAGGCTGAGATAAAGGAGTATGTTTCATGTAGGAGAATGGACTGTAATTAAGGAGAAGTGAGAGAAAATAGGATGAGATTGGGCAATAGTCAGTTTGGATGGATTGTAGACTACGTGAAAGGGAATAACATGAGAAGCAAGTGTGGAAAGGTAGATTGGAACTAGATGATGAATGGCCCTTACATGCCATATTAAAGAATGGGGGTAGCTAGGTGGTGAAGTGGAAAGAGTGCCGCCTGAAGGCAGGGAACTCATTTGTCTGAGTTCAAATCTATCTTCAGATACTTACTAGGTGTGTGACCCTGGGCAAATCACTTACTCATGTTTGCCTCCGTTCCTCATCTGTAAAATGAGCCAGAGAAGGAAAGATAAACTGCTGTAATATCTTTGCCAAGAGAACCCCCGTGTGGGTCATGAAGAGTCTGACATGACTGAACAACAACAAAATTTTATCATCCAGGTAGTAGGAAGCCAATAAAGGTTGTTGATCTTGGGTGTAACATGATCAAATCCATACCTTAGGGATAATTGAATTGACTATATTATTAATAATATTGACTTATCCCTGCTCCTTCCTCAATTTATTTTAAAGATCACTCTATTCAGGAAAATAAGAAGATGGGGAAATTAAGCTATTTTTGGTTGCCATGGGAATTAGCTTCTCCTTTTCCCCCTCCATAGACTATGTATGGGGGTGTTACAGCACATACCCATTCCTTTGGATCTGTTATTTAGTAGGATTTGTGACTTGGAATCACAGGTCAGCACTCCAGAGAAGCAGCTCCAAAGGATCGCTATTTCTTAACCTACTCCACGGTTGTCTCATTCTTCAGTTCCCTTGCCCCACTCCTCTAGTGTTTACAAGACTATTTCATAAGGATACTGTACCTTGAAGGGAGAGTGCATTGCCCTAGGCATCAATTTTTGTTGTTCTTTGCTCATTTCATTCATGTCTGACTCTGTGACTCCATCTGGGGTTTTCTTGACAAAAATACTGCAGTAGTTTTCCATTTCCTTCTCCAGCTCATTTTTACAGATGAGGAAACTGAGGCAAACAAGGTGAACTGAATTGCCTAGGTTTACACAGCTAGTAAGTGTCTGAAGCCAGATTTGAACTTAGGTCTTCTTGCCTCCAGGTCCCTTGCTCTATCCTTTGAGCTACCTAGTTGGCCACTAGGCATTAAAACCTATCCTGAATTTTTCAAAGTCTTCAGGGCACTGAACCCCTGCTGAGGGTTCAGGATCTCCTGATTTTTCCATTCCCCTGCCCACCAGTTTGTACTTGTGGAGAGCAAAGTCTGTATCTTTCTCTGCCATACACCTAGTAGGTGCTTAATGAATGCTGTTGAATTGCTTTAAAGCATGTGTTTAGATGAGCACAGGATCATCAGCATTTGCTTTCAAAAGGACTGTCTGTTATTATTGTGAGGCTAAGGACGCCATAGGCATATATACCAGGAGCAATCTTTCTTACTTATACATAGAATGTTAGCTGGAAGACTGCTATGGTCCAAATCATTCATTTTATTGGGGAGGAAACTGAAGCCTAAAGAGGGAAAATTGAGCAAGGTTTTCCAATCCAGTAAGTGTAGTAGCAAGAGCTAGAACACAGGTCTTACTCCACATAGTCACACTCATTAACCAATCAACAAGTATTTATTAAATACCTACTATGTGCCAAGCATAAGAGTATATCTCTTAGTAGGGGCAGCTATATGGTACAGTGGATAGAATGCTGGGCCCAGAGTTAGGAAGACTTGAGTTCAGATCTGGCCTCAGACACTTACTGGCATAACCCTGTTTGCCTTAATCTCGTGGAAATGATGAACCGCTCCTGTATTTTTGCTTAGAATACCCCATGAACAGAGGTCTACAGAGTCACAAAGAATTGGACAGGCTTGAACGACTAAACAGCAAATGTTCCAGGCATTGTACTGATTTTTGAGGATACAGAAACAATGCCTATTGTCAAGGAGTAACAAGCCAGTTCATTCAATAAATGCTTGAGCCCCTGCAGTGTTATAGACCCTGTGAAATTAAAAAGAGGAATAAAATGATCTAATCTCTATTGGTACATCAACAGCTAGAAATGAGCTGGCAAGTCAGTGAACCTCTGTTTTCTCATCTGGGCACAATGAAAACCTCTACTTCTCAGGGTTGTTGTGAGGATAGAATGAGACAATTTTGTGAAACACTTTGTAAACCTTAAAGTGCTACAGAAATGATGCTGTCAGCTTCACCATCACCATCACCATCACCATCACCATCACCATCACCATCACCATCACCATTATATCCATTACTTGATCTTATAGCACTTTATACTATTATATAATACCAATTAAAATATAATATACATATTCATCTATGTACATTGTCCCATCACATACTAATAGATTGTAATTTCCTTGAGGACAGGCATTATGTTTCTTTGTTTCTCCCCTCCTGTCCACTATGGTACAATGCACACAAGTGCTTAATATAAAAGTTGTTCCAAAAGTCTTAGTTCAGTTTTAAGCTTTAATAATTTCAGAATTATAAATACTACAAAACTACAAAAATATTTGAGAAATTATGTACATTTCAAAATATTCATATATTTCTCATGACAAGTCAGTTTAACTACCATTTCTTTCTACGTATCATTCTAGTTGATTTTTGAAATTTGTCAAAACTTTAACCAGCTGCAGCCCAGTAACTGAAAGGATTGCATTTGTAATTCTAGCCTTAAGATTAAATGTAACTGGGAAATATTTAACAAAATAAAAAAACAATAAACTGTAGATAATGTGAATTTGTGGTTTTCTAGGTCAATATGTAGCCCACAGAAGTCTTTATATAGACTCTAGTGACTCCCCCTTTCCTATCTGAGTTATTTAGATCACTGATCTAAATAATGAGGTTTTGATATGCACACAAGTTTTGATGTGAACCTGAAAGGAAAAGTCTAATGGAGCTATGTTACCTATTCTAGGTGGCCAAGTTAGGAATATCAATCCATTGGTCTGAGAAAATGTCATCTAGAAATGCCCCCCCCCCCCCCCATAATGATAGGGTGCTTAGTCTTGTTAAAAATTAAAGTTTTTATTAGTCAAATTTTACAAAAACAAATAAATGTAAAATGAATTTAAATGGCTAGATTTTAGAAGGATTTTTTGCTGTTTGTAGAATTTCTGTTTCTGAAGTTATTAGAGCTTAAAACATCACTAAGACTTCAGGGACATCCTATACTTCTGAATGAATACCCTAGCTTCAAGGGATCTATTCAGGGGAGTCTTCATGGAGGTTGTGGCATTTTAAATGGGCCTTGAAGGATGGATACAAGTAGAAAGCAGAGGAAAAGGATTATTTTATTTTCATGGGAATAAGAAGAAGCTTCAGAATCATTGTGCTCTACATGAATTGTTGACATAGTATGTTTTTTTAAACTTCCAGTATCTATAGGAAGAATGATTATGACAAAACGATGTATAAAAAATGGGTGATAAAGCCTGAGAATAAGCCTGCATGCCATTGAAAGGAGAGCCTTGTCTGGAGTTGTTGCTACATGTGGATAAATACCTTCCTAAAAAAACTTCCCACTAGACTTGAGTTCAGGGAATGATTTAGGGTATTTACAGGACCGGATAGTTCTCTTGTAGGGAGGGTCACAGATCTCATGTTGGAAGGGATCTCAGAAGAGGACATCGTGGCCCAAAAAGGGGGGCCTCATTCTTGCCCCTTGCCAGATTGCTGGTCACAGGATTGTAAACTCATAGATCCAGAGTCAGAAGGACCTTTAAAAGCAATCAGATCAGAACACCTAATTTCACAGATGAGAAAACCAAACCATAGAAAGGTCAGGTGCCTCGTCCAGGTTTCCTTTTGCTTAGTCATTTTTCAGTAGTGTCCGACTCTTGGTGACTCCCTTTTGGAGTTTTCTTGGCAAAGGTACTGGAATGGTTTGCCATTACCTTTTGCAATTTATTTTACAAATGGAGAAACTGAGGCAAGCAGGATTAAGTTTGCCCAGGTTTACAGACCAAGTAAGTGCTTGGTGGCAGGATTTGAACTCAGGTCTTCCTGACTTTAAGTCAAGTCTGTTCATTACATTACTTAGTTACCTGCTTCTGATCTCTCCTAGAGCTCCTTACTACTTGTGTAAATTTGGGAAGCTCTGTTTAACCTCTCTGGGCCTCAATTTCTATCTGTAAAATAAGGTTGAATGAGTAGATGAGGTCCCTTGAAACTTTTTATCCTATAAAGAGACATAGTACCAAGTATAGGCTACAACAGTTGCTCTATGAGAAAATGAAATACTCCACATTTCCACAACCTTGTTCCTGTTATTGGGGAGCTTTGTAGTCCAGTTGGAGTGTGAGGCCTGTACCCTTACCAGGTCACATTGAAGAAATGCAAATGAGAGTATATGGGTTCAGCTGTGGAAATAATGTGCTAGACTGCGGGGGTAAGGAACCTGAGGTCTCGAGGCCATATGTAGCCCTCTAGAGCCTCAAGTGTGGCCTTTTGTCAGAACCCAAATTTCATTCAATCAAAGGGCTGCACTTGAGGACCTACTGGGTCACATGTGGCCTCAAGGTCTCAGGTTCCCCAACCCTGTGCTAGAAGGATAAAGGGCTTAGAGATCTCATCTTTTACCTTTCCCCCAAATCCATCCCTCTTCAGTTCTTTCTCATTTCTGTGAGAAATCCTCACTATCTTTCTAATTTCCCAGATTCTCAACCTCCTCCTTATCCCTGACATCTCACTCAACTGCATTTTTAAAGTTACTAGAGATCTCCTAATTGCCATCTCAAGATTCCATCCTGCTCAGCCTCCCCAAAGCATTTGACACTGTTTATAACTGGCTCCTGAATACTTACTCTATCCTCTCTGAATACTTTCTGTGTCCTCTCTGGGTTGCTGAAAGAATTACGTGTGTCACCTTTAAACCTCGAATATCTTCACAATTCATGGAAACAGCATTTTTATAACCTGTTTAAAAATCTTTCATATGAAAAATTTCAGTAGATTTTAAACCCTTTTGATAAAAATATAAAAAATGCATCACTTCCCAATTAGTTTGCAAAAACAAATGAAATTGATTAGTTGAATTTCAACAAAACTCACTGTTATATAGAGTTGAAAAACCAATCATATGATTTAGTATAAGGACAAGCCAATGATGCACTTTTTGTCTGTGTGAGGCATATTTCAGCTACAATAAATGTAAAATTAAATGTTGAAACACTTAAATCAAAATGAAATCTTCTAATCTCTTCATCACAAAGTATTAAACCAAGATTTTAAAAAATAATGAAGCATATATATTCAATCACATTAAGGTCTTAAAACATTAGTACTGATGATAACATTTTAGGGAGAGCCAAAAGGCTTTTCAGACTATTAAATAAAATGCTTAAAAACATTTCATTTGAACTCATCCCTTAAAGTTTTTTTGCATATATTTTTTAAAAAAATATTTTATTTCATTAAATATTTCCCAGTTGCATTAATACTTTTTAAGCATTCATTTTTTAAAATGTTGAGTTCCAAGTTTTCTCCCTTCTTCCTGCCCCTCCTTCACATCTTGAGACAGAAATGTGCTATTGATTATCATGCAAAACATCTTTCCATATTAGTCATGTTCATAAGAAAATATATAAAAAAACCCTAATAAAAATAAGGTGAAAAAACTAACATTCACTTTTTTTGGATGAATGTCACGTTGTTGGTTCACATGGAGTTTACAAACTGCTAAAACTTTATTTCCTCCCCGAAGGAGTGGTTTTCTAGCCACATCTTCTGTCTCTCAGTAGCTAGCTATGAGACCTTCCCCGGTTTAAATCTGACTTTTTGTGTCTTTGAAATATGTTAGTTGATCCCAAAGATCCCTTAGAATTCTGACCTTCCATACTTGATCATGTTTTTCAATAGTAACATTATACTTTCCAACATTTTATATTCTAAAGTCTTCAAGCTCTGGCCCTCTATGGTCTATTTTCTGACATTCTGTATTCTTTCATCAATGAGAGCTAGCAACTGATGTTTAAATAATATACTCGGGTTGTTTCGCTTGATGTATGTTTTAGAATGTAGACTTAGAATATACACTAATAATTATTTGTACAGTAATACCTGTACGTGATTTAAAATAAGTAAATGTACATATGGTGCTCTATTTTTTTTTCTGAGAGGGATACACAATTAAAAAAGTTTTAGAGACCATTACTCTAGCAAACTACATCTGCATTCTTTATAATTCCTGGTGGACACGTCTGCTTTCTCAACTTAATTAGTTGGGATACATCTCCCTCTTGTGTTCAGCTAGCATTACTGTAAGGTTTTAGTTAAAAAAATTCATTGAGTTAGGTTTCCTTCCATGTCAAGTAATACCCCTGTGTAACTCAAAGGACATGGGTTGGTATTTCTGCCTAGCGTGAAGAATGACCTGAGCTCTTGTTCCATTAGAATACTGTTTCTCCTTAACCTGCTTTTTACAGTCTCAGAATATGAAAATTGATAGGAACATCAGTGTTCTTATACTTCAACCCATACATGACAAGCCTCCGGGAGTCCCACCTCTGCTTGGAGACCTCTCGGGAATTCTGTTACCCCCTAGAGATCTGAGGAGTGATTTAGGTTCATCTTCCTAGGAGAGAACACAAAATATCCTAGAGTTCCCCTTTTCCCTACAGTCTCATCTTTTTACCCCTGTGCCAGAGAACTTTTTTCCTCCTTATACAGGGGAAATAAATAGCAGAGAAGGCAGCATTTGATAACCTCTGAAAAGGAGAGCAGGCACATTCATAAGATGCCAGGACACTGGGCAATTTCCAGGGCCCAGAGCTGTTCTCTTTTCACTCCAACGAATTGTTGACAACTTTGGAGAGCAATTTCAGTTGATTTATGAAATGGGAAGCCAGATGACAAAGGGGTGAGGGATGAGCAAGAGGAAAAGTGGAGGCAATAAGTGTAGACAGATTTTTTTCTGGGCAATTAGAAGAGAGATAGAGGAGTAGGGGAGGAGACAGTAGTTACGAAAGAGAGAGAGAATGACTTGAGTGGACAGTCTGTTGGAGAAGATGGGAAGGAATGGGAACAGAGTCACGTGGTAGAAGAGTTGGTCTTGACCAGATGAATAACCTCTTCATCTTAGGTAAGAGGAAAGGAAGAGAGCCTGGAGCATGATTCCAAAGGATTTTGAGAAAAAAGGAGGAGAGAAGAGAGACCTCAAGTTCAGTGACCTCAATTTTCTTGCAAAGTAAGAGGTGAAGTCCTTTGCAGAGAGGGTGGGGAAAAGGGGAACTGTGGGAGGCTTGAGGACACAAGTGCAGAAGCGGTGGTTTAGATGAACTTTTATTCAGCAGCATATGATTAGGAATAGAGGAGACAGAAGATGGGATTTGGCAAGGGATGAGCAGTGATAGAGGGATATTTTAATCAATTAATGAGCATTTATTAAATTCCTGGAATTAGGATGGATTCGAGAAGACTTTCTGTAGAGCGTGGGATTTTAGGTGAGACTTAAAGGAAGCCAGGGAGATCAGTAGTTGGAGTAGATGAAGGAGGGCTTGCTTTCCAGGCATGGGGAACAGCCAGAGAGAATACCCAAAGTTGAGAGATGGAATGTCTTATTCAAGAATCAGAAACAGTAGAAGAAAGTTCAGGGTTGTAGGGTCAAGATTGTGTGTAGGGTCAAGGAGGGAAGTTAGATCAGGAGAAAAATAACCTGAGAAAGTAATGAGGGGTGGAGAGATTGGAGGGTAAAGAATATGCTAGAAGAGGGGAGACATGAAGAGATGTCAATGACAGGACGCTGTGGTCAGATAAAGGAATACCAGAGTTTTTTGATTCAGGAAGTTGAACACTTGTGGCTAATAATGAGATACAGGGTATTAACATTCCAATGTGTCACTGATTGGGGTGAAAGGAAAAGTCATGGGATTTGAGGAGCCTGAGGGATCTGGAAGGTTAGAGTATTTGAGGGATTATCCACTAAAATGTTAAAGGCTACTAATAAAAGAGTAGGAATTAAGGAAGAGAGGAAGACAGTGAGCCAGGTCCTGAACTCCTTGGGAAAGGAGGGAGAGTGACTTGGGAACCTTTAGAAAGTAGTGTGATATGTATAGAGTGAAAATTTAAAAAAGCAAACTTCAAAGGAGAAGAGAGTGCTGAGTGATTGATCAGTCTAAGGGAGAGTCTGAAAGTGGCAGTGGGGATCAAGATGTATTCTGACTCTTTCTCCAGGACCAGTGTGTTGGGTACGAGAAAAGGGGCAAGCCAGTGTTAGAAGGGATGGCCAAGGATGTAGTGTCATCTGGGGAAAGTCAAGACGGCATGAGTGCATATGGACAGAAGGGATAGGGGGAAAAGTCCAAGATGAAAAGAAGTTCCTTCATTAGGGAACAGGAATTCCAGAGGTAACAGTAGAAAGGATGAACTGAGTTTGAATGGGATACGGGTGAGGAAAGGTTGAGAACACTGGAGATGAGAGAATGAGAGGTGACAGGGATAATTTACTTAGATGTAAGGGATGATTAAACAGTACAAGGATATGGAAAAAATCAGGTAGTGGGGTTTGCCTGCCACAGTGGTAGAAGTTGGTGGCAGATGAAATGGAAAACAAAGTGCAAGTAAAAATAAGCCCCAAGGTCCTGTTCAGGTCCTAACTGTATTAAACGAGTTTATGTATATATTACAGTGTATATAAGGCAAGGAATCACTTTTGGTGGAATTAGCAGAGAGAACATAGAAGAGCCACCCTATGGCCCACTGCTTGAATCAGCTAGCTGAGCTGGTGGGAGCTTGCAGGGTAACTAGTGTGTTGGAGGACCTTGTTGCTCCAGGAATAAGAGTTCAAATCCTATGAATACCAAGATTCCTACTCTTATGCTTGGGTCCTTTTTCATCACTTCTTCTATTTGGGTTTTTTTTTTTTTATGATAGCAATTTAACAGTCTTCTCTACCTTCTGGCTCCCTTCAACATTCAGCTCAAATCTGACCTTCTGTAAGAATCCTGTCTCAGAAACCTGTTCTAGGCTCTCCCCATCCCTGCTACTGCTAGTGCCCTCCCTCTGGAATGACTTCTATTTACGCTATCCGTATTTTAGGTATGTTTCATGTGCATAGTTATTTGCATGTTGTCCTCCCCTTAGAAATGTGCATGGTCTGGGATTGTGTTTTATCCTTCATTGTATGCCCAGCCTTTTATCATAGTACCTGGCACATAATAAACGTTTAATAAATGTTTGATTCATTTATAGGGTAGACCAGTCCCTCACAATGGGCCTGTGGCCTAGGAAAAGTGTAGGGTTGCCACAGTGCACGCTCTTCTGTTTGTCACGTGACCCGTGGCAACCAACCATTGTCAGTCTGTCTCTAGTCTAACTTATCTGTGGCCTGAAGACATTTAACGTTGTGCAGGTCTGAGGAAGATCATCCAAGTTGCTAGCACTCAGAAATTCTGCATAAAAACTAAAATTTCTCAACAGTATCAGTTGGGTGCCACAATTTTTGTTAAGCATTGGCTATTTCCAATGATTTTTGAATTGTTTATCTGTTGTCTCAGAATGGCCTCTATTCCCTTTCCATAAGAACTCCTTCCCTTACCTGCTGTCCCAGGCCCCACAGTGATTTTCCGGGGATTTTCACTCTGTGACTTTCATCTCAAGAGACGTGTTCGCTGGGCTGTGACGTTCCATGTGTGTCAGGCTATGGGTTCAGCTTTCCACCTCCCACAAGACGAAGCACAGCGACTTGTACGCAGTAAACATTTAATAAACGTTGAATTGAATTGAAATGAAATGCTCAGGTAATTTTGTTTTATGTTTTAACTGTTTGTACTCAAGAGCCAAATAGCCTAGCTTGTGATGTGTACTTTTAAACCAAACTTAGCCCTAGAGTAAGTTAATGACTTCTGCTGCTTTCCTTTCTTCTGAGGTGAATACTTCAGAATTTCAATGGATTGGTGATCTCACTGATGTGGGTAATCAAACCATCCACGCCTGCTTATCTCAGCCACATCTTTCTATACTTCATGGATTAGGAGGGGGAGGGGAGATGGCAAATCTACTTATGGTGGTGGGGGCTGTTTATTTTCTAGATAAGAGTACATCAGAGGAGAAAACCTCTCCTTTTCCTCTCCCAGCCCTCCTTCCTACCCTCCTTTCTCCCTTCCTTGCCTCTCCCTTTCTTTCTTCCCCCCTTCCTTTTCCTTCCTTCCTTCCTTCCTTCCTTCCTTCCTTCCTTCCTTCCTTCCTTCCTTCCTTCCTTCCTTCCTTCCTCCCTCCCTCCCTCCCTCCCTCCCTCCCTCCCTTCCTTCCTTCCTTCCTTCCTTCCTTCCTTCCTTCCTTCCTTCCTTCCTTCCTTCCTTCCTTCCTTCCTTCCTTCCTTCCTTCCTTCCTTCCTTCCTCTATGTAGGCCCATGAGTTCCAGGAGCTCTCTATACCAACGAAGTTACAGGTTCATTCCTGGCTCTTATTCCCTATGCAAGTATTAAGGGGAAAAAAGGTATTTCACTTTACCTTTCTGAAATCTTTCTTTTATTGAATCAGTCAGTAAGCATTTATTAAGTTCCTGTTCCATACCAGGCATCGTGCTAGGTGCTGGAGATATAAATACAAAGTGAGATGATCTCTTCCTGCATTGAGATTGCATTCTTCCTGAGGAGGTGCTAGGGAACCCGGGATGTTAACAGATAGGGAAATACAGAATGACAAGGTGAGCAGGGGTAAGGTATCAGCTGGGAAATAGCACCAGAAATGAGTCCTGAAAGGGGCTAGGGCAGGGTTTTTAACCATTTTTCTTTTATCATGGACCTCGTTGACACAAGTTGGGTAAAGCTCATGGACCCCTTCCGGGAGTCATGTTTTTAAAAGTATGAAAAAAGAATAAAATAAAAAATTCAAAATATAAAAGAGAATCATGATGTCATGACTTGCAAGTGAATTGGATTTAAGCGAGGCAGGGCTGTGCAAAATCATCAACCTCACTGTCTCCTCCAGAAGCATTGGAGTCCAGTGGCAAGACATAAGTCAAGATGGATGGTGATGACCCAGATGCAGTGGGGAGACCTTGGTCTTTTTAAGGTCTCTTTTCCATGTCTCAGTTTGTCTGAGGCAACACCCATTCAGTAATTAGAGGCTAGGTGAAAATTGAGGCAAAAGATGGTCTAGTTTGTTTTCACAAAAGAATCAATCCAGGAGGGGAAGACCTTCAGCCTTGAAATGGAGACTTGAGTTGGATTGTAAATGCCAAACAGAAGAGTTTGTCTTTTATCTTAGAGTCTAGAGTCTAGATGCTGAAGCTTCTTTAGCTGGGGCGGGACATAGTCAAACCAGCATTTTTATTTTAGGGCTATCAAATTGGCAGCTTTGTGATTGACTTGTAAAATTAAGAACCTATTGCAATAGTTCAGGAAAGAGTTAATGAAGGCCTGAGTTAGGGGTATAAGTAGGGAGAAGGAAAGAGAGAGAGATGGAAGGGATGTCAAGGAGGTGAAGTATAAGACTTGACAAGCAATTAAATATGGAGGATGGAGAAGAGAATTTAAGATGTCTTGTAGTCTTACACACCCTGAGAGTGGTATGAATGGATTGTGTGGATTTGGAACTGCCTGAATAATTAGAGCCAACTGTGCTGTAAGAAATGGTGAGCTCAATGAGCTTAGAAAAATATGGATAGAATTGCACAAAATAATGCAGAGTGAAATGAGCCAAATTAAGAGAAAGTTGTATATAGTAACAGCACCTATTGTTTTAAGAACAACTTTGAACGTATAAGTCATTTTGACTATTATTAATACCCAGATTAACTACAAAAGATACATGAAGGAAAATGCTGTCTGCATCCAGAGAAAGAACTGATAAATAGGAGTATGTATAGAATGATTTTACATATATGTACATATTTATGCCTAATGGTAACCATCTCTAGAGCGTGGTTGGGGGGATGGAAGAAGAAAAGGGGGAGAAAAGAAAAAGAAATATACATAATAGCTTTATTATATATTTAAAAGGGATAGTGAGTTGTATATAATAGATTGGCAGTTTCATGTGCAGTCTTTTTTTATTATACTTTTATTTATTATATTATTTATTTAATTATATTATGGAAATACTTCTTTATTCCATAAGTTAAAAATAAAATAAATAATTTTTTTAAAAGAGAGAAAAACCCAATAATTTATAGGTTGATTTCAATTGGGAGGAGGTCTTTAGTGGCATACTTCAGAGATTTGTGCTTGGCATGGTGGTACTCCTCATTTTTTTAAGTGACTTAAAGATTTAGGTGGAATGTTTGTCAAGTATACATATTGGAGAGCTGTGACAAGCTGTGAAAAAGATTTAGGGATGCTGGTAAATTGCAAACTCCCATAAGAATCAACAGAGTAGTGTGACAGTCATGCTCCCCCGCCCCAGCCTCCATCTAATCCTGGTAATTTGATTTTGGGCTTCATTAATAGAAGTATATTGTGCAGGATGGGGAAGGTGATATAATTCCACTGTACTCTACCCTGCTCTGACCAAATCTAGAATTAGGTGTCCATTTCTAATTCTTGGGAGTATGTCCAGAGGAGGACAACCATCATGATGAAAGGATAGAACCATATAATATGGATCATTTTAAAGGATTAAGCATATTTAGCCTGGAGAAGAGGGAAGGGAAGGGGAACCAAACAATCATTTATTAAGTACTAATTATTTGCCAGACCATGTGCAAAGTACTTTGCAAATATTATCTCATTTGATCTGCACAACAATTCTTGGAGGTGGGTCTTTGATTCCCAATTTACAGTTGAGAAAACTGAGTCACACAGGTTAAATGAGTTGCCTAGAGTCACACTGGTAAATATCTGAGGATGGATTTGAACTCAGGTCATCCTGACTCCAGGCTCAGTGTTCTCTTTATTCATTGTGCCTCCCAGCTGCCAGATTTATGGGGACACATGCTACCTTGCTAGAAGAATTTTAAAAGGTTGTTATAGAAAATGTATTGGATTTTTATTCAACAAGCATTTATCGAGCAATTACTAGCCCCTGAAAATTGTAATACTTGTCAGTGTACTAATATAAATTCTATATATTAACTACTAGAACAATTTAAGGAGAAATTTTCTGAGAAACTGTACATAAGGATCCTTGTAGACTTCATATTGATCATATATTAACATTATCTATAGTCTGTTGTATTTTCACTTTGTTAAATGTTTTCCAGTTACATTTTAATATGATTTCTATAGCCCTTGGAGCTTTGCAGGAGTCAAGGCTGCATATTCGATACTTCTGATCTATTGATGCCATTGATGTGGTCTCTGTTGGGGAGGAGAAAGTGAGTTCACAGTCCTCCATCACTCAAATCAAAGTCAACTGCAAGTCTTATCATCATCTTGATGCCATGGTCAAACACATTACTGTTGCTGCAGTTACTGTGCTAATCTCTGCTGCCATCTACTGGACGTTAACTCTTCAGGGCCTTCCATCTACTGGGTTCTATTTTCAGCATTTAAGGCAGGAGTTCTTCCCCATTTTTGTAGTGTCATAGTCTCCTTTGGAAATCTAGTGAAGCCTTTCTCAGAATAATGGTTTCAAATGAGTAAAATAAAAAAAAAATTAGGATTACACAATCAACCATTTGTACTGAAATATAGTGTAACAAGTGGATCTAATAAGTATTTCAAAACGGTGATGGGCATAAAGGATATTTTGAGGTAATTTGCAGCAACTATAACGTGGTACATCCAGGGAAGAAGGGAATAAGCATTTATATAGTGCCCACTATGTACATGCCAGACGCCATGTTAAATACTTTACAAATAATATCTTCTTTGATTCTTGCAACAATTCCTGAAGGTAGGGGCCATCATTCTGTTGTTCAGTCATGTCCCCACATGGGGTTTTCCCGGCAAAGATACTGGGATGGTTTGCCATTTCCTTCCAGCGAATTAAGGCAAACAGAGATTAAGTGACTTGCTTAGGGTCACACAGTCAGCGAGTGTCTGAGACTGGATTTGAACTCAGGTCTTCCTGACTCCAGGCACAGTGTTCTATCCACTGAGCTGCTTAGCTCCCTCCAAGGGTCATTTTATAGTGGCTCAAGGTCACAGAGCCTAGAAGGGTCTGAGGTTATATTTGTACTCAGTCTTCTTGACTTCAGGCCTAGTATTATATACTGCACAACTGTCTTTATCCCATAACAGTGATAGGGGCTTCCTGGACCTGTGATTTCATTAATAGAAGGACTCCCAAGTGAGAAACTCTGTATACCAACGCAGGTCAACACCTTCTCTGTAACTTATAGTCTTAGAGAGATGAATAGGGATTGGTTAATATGACAGAAAAGGAAAATGATAAATGTTGGGGAGGATGTGGGAAAATTGCGACATCAATGTACTCTTGATGGAGTTCTGAACTGATCCAACTATTCTGGAGAACAATTTGAAACTATTCCCAAAGGACTATAAAACTGTGACCACCTTGTGATCCAACAATACCACTACTAGGTTTATGTCCCAAAGAGATTTAGAAAAGAGGGAAAGGGCTTATTGATACAAAATTATTTATAGCAGCTTTTTTTGTGGTATCAAAGAATTGGAAATTGAGGGAATGCCCATCAATGGAGGAATACCTGAACAAGTTGTGGTATATACTTATAATGGAATATTATCGTGCTATACGAAATGATGAGCAGGATAATTTCAGAAAAATCTGGAAAGACACTAATGCAAAGTGAAGGGAGAACATTGTATACTGTACAAGCAACATTGTACAATGATCAACTATGAATGACTTAGCTATTCTCAGCAATACAATGATCTAAAACAATTCCAAATTTTCATGATGAAAAATGCTATCCGCCTCTAGAGAAAGAATTGATGGAGTCTGAATGCAGGCTGAAGCATACTATCCTTCACCTTCTTTAATTTTTATGTTTTATCATCTGTATTTTCTTTCACAACATGACTGATAGGGAAATATATTTTGCATGAATATACATATATAATCGATATAAAATTGCTTACCATCTCAGGGAGGGAGAAGGGGAGGGAGGGAGAGAATTTGGAACTCAAAATTTTAAAAAAAAGAATGTCAGAAATTATTTTTACATGCAATTACATGTAGCAAAAAATTATTTAAAAAAAGAGATGTCTAGGGTGATGAGTAGTTAAGAGACCTGTCCAGGGTTACTGCTAGAATGTGTCAAAGGTAGAACTCAAACCCACATTTGGATTTCAAAGTCAAGTCTATCAATGCTAAATATCTTATATTTCTCCAGTTATTTGGAGGTTCTTTCGTCAATGTCTTACCTTTAAGCGCTTAAAACAGCACCTGGCACATAGGAAGCACTTAATAAATGTTTGTTGATTGATTGGGTTCTCATAGTTGCTCATGTTACAGGCCCTTTTCTCCTAGCTTACACAATCTGTTGAGCTCTTCCTTTATTTAATCCTCATTGACCTGGCATTTCATTACCCAGAAGAGATTAGTGTTACTTGATAACTTAGAGTTTTCACCACGTACTCTCTTGCAGATAATTTATATAAATGTGGAAGAAGGCCAGTTCCAGCATGCCTTACTGGGGCATGCTATCTAGTGGCCCTGAAGTTAATAACACTTCAGGTCTGACAGGCTGTGGTCATTTAGATTTGCCTCTTCTCCCTGCTTCCTCTCCAGAAAAGTAGTTTTCAAATTTTATGGGTATTGGACCTTTTAAGTGGGATGAGAAATTTGGGCTACCTACTCCACATATGTGTATTGACAATTCAGCCCCCTGCCCCCATTTCATACAGTTAATAGGAGGGGAAGTTTTTGCTTTTGGTAAGATATCAAATGAGATGATATTTGCATTAGTATATGAAGCTATAATATCATGGGGAGACTGGCTCTCTGAAGCTTTTCTTTGAGTCCTCAAAATGTAACTTTTTGGATGCTAACATTGGGTTCTTATTTAATATACTGGATAGCTAGGTGACACAGTGAATTGAATGCCTTGCTTGGAGTCAGGAAGACTCGTTGTCCTGAGTTCAAGTTGGCCTCAGACACTTAATAGCTGTGTGATCCTGGGCAAGTCACTTAATTCTGCTCAGTTTTCTCATCTGTGAGAAAGGAAATGGCAAACCACTTCAATATCTTTGCCAAGAAAATCCCAAGTGGGGTCACAAAGAGCTGGACATGACTGAAATGATTGAACAGTGACACAAATTTAATAAACTTCTAGGCTCTAGGGTATCAAGGTATAGGAGGCAGAAAGAGCACAGAATTTGTAGTTAGATGACCTGAGTTTGAGTCTTAGTACCAGTGGGTGTCTTTGGACAATTCACTCCATCTCTCCAGACCTCAGTTCCCCATGCATAAAGTGAAGAAGTCAGACTCCATGGTTGTTAAGTTTTATTCCAAGCTCTAAATCTATGAGCCATGATTTTTATCAGTGTAGGACTTTTTCCACCAACAAATAGCTATTGCTATGTGGCCTTAGTAGTCTTTGTGAGTTCCCATGGCCCACCTTGTCACCTGCTGCTCAGCCTTTTGGTACTGAGCTCCCTTAAATATAGCTGTGCTGGTCTTCCTACAATGGAGTATGGGTGGTCTGTCAATGAGCCTATACTAAAAGTCTTGGTGGGTAGCGACCTACCAGAGTTTGCATTAACATTCAAGAACCCAGGGTCATCTCCCTACTATGTGGTCTTGGAAAAAAACAAACAAATATTGGTTTTCTTGGCCTAGCAGCTTCTTTTTAACTCCTTTCCTTCCTTTCTCCTTCCTTTCTTTCTTCCTTCCTTCCTTCCTTCCTTCCTTCCTTCCTTCCTTCCTTCCTTCCTTCCTTCCTTCCTTTTCTTTCTGGTACTATCACTCTCTTCTGGACACCATCCTCTCATTCTCCCACATTTACCTACAAAATTCTGGTCTAACTAAATGGTATCTTTCTGTGTGTGACAATTAAGGTAGGAGACCAGTGAGATATCCCTGAGCAAGACCCCATCTTTCCCTATAAAATACTTGGCCCTCCTCCCCATTCTTGATCCACCCTGTTCTGTGGAACAATCTATGTGAATGTACACACACAAAACTGGAGGGGTGGTGAGGTCCTGGCATATACTAAATGCTAGATCTGGAGAGAATCTTTTGCTGAGTCATCAGTTCTGTTTTTCTTTCCGTGTTCATCTCCCTGGGGCCTAGATTTCCTCTTACCCCCCTACCCTCAAGTCTGAGCCACAGATCCCTCTTACCATCCCAGGGATCTAGCTGTATCATTGTCTTTTCTGCAATTGTGATCTGGATACAGTATCCCTGTCCCCATCTTTATGAGTATCTCAATTTAAGTTTCTTCCTTTGTGTGAGTTAAAGCATGTCAAATAAGATCAATTATCAAGCCTACTACTGACCTTGTAACAGAGATGGTGAAGAACTCAGGATGCAGAATGAGGCGTATTTTTGGGACATGGCCAATGTGGAGACTTTGCTTTGTTTGTGCGTATTCATTGCAAGGGTTTTTTTTCCCCTCACTCTTTAATGGAGGAGGAGGAAGATTGGTGGGAGGGTTAAAAAACTAAATGTTTGCTAACTGAAAATATTGAAAAGTTTAATAAAACATATGGGATAAGAGTCTATTGCTTTTAGCATTCACTGGTTGACTTCCTTCTTCAGCGGAAATCTCTTAAGTTCACAAAAGGCAGCTGTAACAGATTGAGGTATCTGAGGACAACCTTAATGTTTATTTTATTATCATATTATTAATAATTCATGCGGGGAATGTTAGCACAGACATTGTCATGTTATAGATAGATTGGGGAGACTGGCTTGTAGGTCATATAGAGGACATATTTTCCTAGATCACACCTGGAGAATCACTATTTTAAATTGAGTAGTCATCCCCATTGCTGGGCTCAAGTGAGTGGGGGACCGTGCCCATTCCATTTTGCACCACAGGACACTTCTGCTCTGGCCCTACTACCCAGTCTGTATTGGATTCACTCCTGGGCAAGGCTGGATGTTAAGGAGAAGAAATAGACTCCCATTTCTTATACATTATTCCCTACCCCACCCCATCCCAAGACCCTCAGGGATGATTTACTTAAAGGTTAGTATTTGGCTCATGTTTAAGGTTTCTGAAAAAAGGAAGGAGTAGAAAGGTACTCTCTATACAATTTGAAGCAGGTATAGGATAGCTATTTATTTCCTATACCCAAAAGAAATGCTAATCTCACAGAATGCATTGATAAGACTGAAGCAAACAATAGCTTATTATTACAGTTGCAGTCTGCCCAGAAACATTGAAAGTAGAAGCAGTTTTGGGGGCTGCTGGAAGCCAGTCCACATTTCAGCTCATTTCTCAGCTTTTGCCTTCATGGTAATTGTGTTCTTATAAGCTGGTCCTGAGACTAAGTTCGTCTTCCTACCACTGGTCCTTTTATTCAAGAAACAACGGAGGAATTGTCTAGGATTCCTTCTCCTCACATCACCTCCTCCTGTAGACTCAGTATTCCCAAATCTCTCCAAGTCACAAAGGGCCCTTTCAGGCCTGGTCATATCTCTTTTAACATTGAAATTTATTCAACCAAGATTAGGAAACAATAGATCCAAAAGTGGCCTCCCAAATCTAAGAATCTCCACTGACTTTTGTACCTAGTTAGCCATATATCCTTTCTAGAATTATTTCACATTCCCCTACATCCTGTGCTCTAGGTCACATCCAAAGTGGCATATTTACTGCTGAACTCAGCATTTCATCTCTTGCCTCCAAGATTTTGCACAAGATGTCCTGTATCCCTGAATTATACTTTTAAAATTGAATTGGTCATAGAGCAAATCCTCAGGGTGATGCTAGTTTATTTAGGGGAAGTTTTCTAGATCTGGGAATGAGGTCTGAAGCTCAGAATGTAGATTTTTTTCTTCTATATAATGTGTGTGTGTGTGTGTGTGTGTGTATGTGTGTGTGTGTGTAAGAGAGAGAGAGAGAGAGAGAGAGAGAGAGAGAGAGAGAGAGAGAGAGAGAGAGAGAGAGAGAGAGAGAGAGAGAGAGAGAGAGAAAGAAGAAAAGAGAAGAGAAGAGAAGAGGGGAGAGGAGGGGAGGAGAGGAGAGGTCAGAATCAAAGATGAGGTCATAGGATCACAGATAGCAACAACTAGCATTTGTATAAAGGTTTGCAAAGTATGCCATATATATTATCTTTTATCCTTATAGCAACCCTTGGTGGTAGGTGCTATTATTATCCCTATTTTACAAATGAGGAAACTGAGGCAGACAGCAGTGACTTGTCCAGAGTCACACAGCTTAGTGTGGATTTGAACTCTCATTTCCCTGACTCTGGGTCCAGGGCTCTAATAATCACTGCACCCCTCTAGTTACTTAAAGCTAGAAGGATTAGAGGTCTCCCATAAGGATCTACCTCATAGATTTTTTTTTTAAATTAAAAATTTTTTTTTGTTAATTTATTTGTTTTTAGTAATCCCTTCCATATGTTTTAAATTTTCTCCCCCTCCTGCCTCCTTCCCCTATCGCATGTAATTTTATATGGGTTCTACACGTACATTCTTATTAAACACATTTTCACATTAGTCATGTTGCATAGAAGAATTAAAATGAATGAGACAAACCATGAGAAAACCAAACCAAACCAAAACATAATAAAAGAGAAAATAGTCTGCTTCATTCTGTGTTCTGATTCTACAGTTCTTTCTCCAGATGTGGATGGCATTTTGCATCAAGAGCCCTTTGGAAATGTTTTAGGTTCTTGCATTACTGAGAAGGGCTAAGTCTATCAGAAACAGTTGTTGCACACCATGACTGTTACTGTGTATAATGTTCTCCTGGTTCTGCTCATTTCACTCAGTATCAGTTCATACAAGTCTTTCCAGGTTTTTCTGAAGTCTGCCTGTTTACCTCATAGATCTTGTAGGGAAATAATCTCAATGGCTAAGTCAATTTCCCTCTGCTGTTTTGTAGCAAGAAATTATACTCACAGAATTTTAGAAATGGAAGGGAGCATAGAGATATTTATTCATAGGAATACAGAGTTTGGGGTCATTCACACATCCTGGCTATGTGACCTTGGACAAGTCATTCTGAATGCTCTAGGCAACTTTTCAATATTATAAATCGCAAAGAAATGCATTGAGAGAGGGAGTTCCTTTATTTTCTTTCCTAGGAGGTCCCTATACTCATGATATCACAGGTCCTGTTCCTGATAATGATAATGATGATGATGATAAATAATTTTTCAGTGAGTCTGCATCCCAGTAGAAGAAAAACTTACATCTCAGTACTTTTGTTTAGTTATTAAAAGCAATTATTTTATTTATTCACTTGTACTCTAGTCCTGTGACATAGATTCTTACACGAGAACCATTTTTGTTTGAATTGCAAAGAATGTAAGATGAGAATATTACTACTACTACTACTTATTTCTACTACTATTACTATTACTACTTCTACTACTACTATTACTATTACTACTTCTACTACTACTACTACTGCTACTACTACTACTACTACTACTACTACTACTACTACTACTACTACTACTACTACTACTACTACCACTACTACTACTAAAAACATGAATCCTGGAAGCCCTAAAAACTAATGTAGGCTTTTGTTGTTCATTTATGTCTGACTCTTCATAACCCCATTTGGGTTTTCTTGGCAAAGATACTATGGTTTGCCATTTCCTTCTCCAGCTCATTTTACAGATGAGGAAACTGAGGTAAAGAGGTTTAAGTGACTTGTCCAGGATCACCCAGCTAGTAAGTGTTTGAGGTCGGATTTGAAGTCAGGTTTTCTTGACTCCAGGTCTAGTGTTCTATCCACTGTGCCACCTTAGACTGCATTAAAGGAGGCAGAATGACTTTAAATCTGTGGTCTTATAATCCCTAGGACTAGGGAGGTGATATTTGGATTCTACTTTTGTTTTAGTCAGACCACATCTGAAATACCATATTCATTTTAGTGTTGCTAAACTGGAAAGCAACCATATGAGGGTAGCCAAGGTGAGAACTGTCCAAATGCAGAATTAAGAGGAGACTATAGCTCTTTATACAAAGACTAGATGACCCCTCCTCCCTGCCCCCTTGTTGGGTGGCGCTGTGACTAGAGTGCTAGACTTGGAATCAGGAAGACCTGAGTTCAAACCCTGCCCCAGACATTTACTACCTGTGTGACCCTGGGCAAGTCATTTAACTTCTGCTTCTGTTTCCTCCTCTGTAAAATGGGAATAAATAGTGCCATCTACCTTTCAGGGTTGCTGTGAAGACAAAGGAGATAATATTTGTAAAGGACTATATAAATGCTAGTTATTATTAGTTATTGCTATGTAGCAGATACAATTCTCATTCAGGTCTGAGTTTGACTAGAAGCCCCCCACCCCCTTCCATCTCTATCATTCTGTGTAAAGGAGGGAGGAGAAAATGGTTTCCAAGGGTCTGTATAAACCACGGAGAAGGCATGGGACCTGCCTTATGCTGGGGCCTCTACATGGCTCTTCTTTTGCAGATTCTACCTCTGATGTTTCTGTCAGAGACCTCCTTTCTTTCCATCTCACCCAACAATGGCCTTTTTTATTCCTCAGTGTCCTCAACAGACCGTATTCCTTATTGGTTGTATGGACCAAGGTCCCCAGGGCCTGTGATTTCCTTAGAAATCTTAGGTTCTTACTATCAGACCAAAGTTTCTCGTGGGGCTTTCCACAGGTTAACATATCTCATGGTCCTCTGCCCAAGGCTTGCCTTCTGGATACAGCTGGGTGCATTTGTTCTCTCTCCCAGAATGATTTCCTCTCTTTAGAAACTCCCGCTCTCCTTGGAGCCTTCTCTGATCAGACCAGTGTGAAGATCCTTCACACATTCCTTCCTTCCCTCAGGGCTGGCTGTGTTGAGCTGTCCACAGGGTTACGTGTGGGTATGTGTATGGTCATATACATTCTAATTTGTTTTTGTTCTCTATTACCTGTTAGACTGAAACTCCTTCGTTACAAAAAAAGAGTGCATTTCTTTTTCCTTAGAATTTCCTTTCAGGGGCTAGACAAGATCCCGTATACAGAGCTGCTCAATCTATAGCGTGAATTAACTGACCCATACATGTATGTAACCTAGCAATGGTAATATCCGGTATTTTATATGCTGCTTTAGGATTTGCATAGTGTTTTGCATGTAATAATAATATTATAAATATATTATATATAAATAAATTGTAAATATAATAAAATGATAATAATAGCTAGTTTTTCTCTAGTGAATATCATGTGCCAGGCACTTGTGCTGAGCATTTTATAAATATTATCTCATTTTGTCCTCAAAGCAAACCTGGGAGGTGGCTCTTATTATTGCCCTTGTTTTGCAGTTGAGGAAACTGAGGCAAACAGCTTAAATGACTTGCCCAGGATCATACAGCTAGTAGGTGTCCAAGGCTAGATTTGAACTCAGGTCTTTCTGACTATGCCCACTGCTCTATTCCCTGCAACACATATGTTCATAGCTCATTTTATCCTCACAACAACTCTATGAGGTAGGTGCTATTATTATTCCTATTTTACAAGTGAGGAAACTGAGGCCCTCTGAGAATAATTGAGTTGTCCGTGGTCACAGAGCTCCTAAGGCTTTTCCTTTCTCCGGGACCACCACTACACCATGCTGACTGCTGTGTCTAGATGTGTGTAGAATTTCAGGCTCCTACAGAGCTGTGACCTCCCGCCTCCTGGGTCAGGGTACAATCAGTAAAGGGATTTTACACACAAATAATGTGGTGTCAAGGTACTTTGTGTGCCCTGACTGAGGTTTAAAAATTGTATGCCCATGTGTGACTGTTTCCTGGAGCCTCTGAATCGTTTCTCTAATGCATGAGATTTGGGTATTTATTCTGTGGTATGTTGTGGGCTTTCTGGACAAAGAATAGATGTGGTTATAAGGAGAAACACTGAACAGTCCTTTGCTGCCTCCTCTCTCTTTGTGTTGCCTTTGCTTTATGAGTAAGAGGCATTTAACTGGGCTCTGACCCTTTTTTGGGGTTTGGTGGGATTCTCCTAAGGGGACCATCACAAATACTCTTCAGTTCCCAGATAGCTCTGGTACAAACCACTTTAGTCTCTGCTGTGGTTGGCTCTGTGTCCTCTGAGGCTCTGACTGCCCTCACTCCTGGTTGGATTGGATTTACTCTTCCAAAGTATGTGTCGCGTAGTCCTGGGGAGTGGAGCCTCTTTTAGAGGTTAGTAACCAAGCCGCAGATGTCTGCGGGCAGGAAACTGTTGTTGGTGGTGGAGTCTCTGTAAGACTTTCTCTTGGGCGGCTGGATTCTAGTCTGGACCTTGGTTGTATAGGGGTGCATTAGTCAATGTCATGACTCTAGGGAGGTAGCCATGGCATTAGGTGTATTTGGCATTTGGAGGGAGGACATGGTGGTCCACATTCTGCTCCTTGACAGCTGAGCACTGAACATATAGCTCAACCCTGGCTATGTGTTCTTGGGGAAGATTTCATTTTTCTGAACCTTGGTTTCCTCATCTGTTAAAAGGGCTTTATCAATTTTAAACTACTAAAGAGATGTGAATTGTTTGCTTTGCTTTGGGGACTGTATTTCTTTCTTTGCAGGAGCCGTCCTCTCTAACCAGGGACAGCGGTGAAAGTTGTGAGGTTAGCGGAAAACCCTTTCTTCTAGCCATAAGCCACAATATGGGACTCTCAGTCAGTCCTTCCACGAGGCGATTCCGTAATGCCATATTTATAATGGCCACTTGATGGCACTGTCGCTCCATAGGATTGACGGCGCCTGGTCGGGAGGGGAGTCGGGGTGCGGGGTGTGTTTCTTTCCAGCTGCTTGGGTAGTCCGGCAGTAGTCACTCCTCTAACTGCAGGCGCCGGCTGCTGCTGTGCCGGCATCCGCCCGTTCCTGTGCTCTGCATGGGGGGCACAGTCCCTGGCGTGCCAGGTTTTGCCCTGGGAGTACAATGCTGCTCAGTGCCCCCAAGTCCAATGATGCGATCTCTCCATTAGCCCACCTTTAGTACAAGCAACTTACGGTTTTAAGAATTATTTTCTCTCCATGACTTGCCATTCAAAATACAGATTCCTTCCTCAATTTCCTTCCCTTCCCTTCCCTTCCCTTCCCTTCCCTTCCCTTCCCTTCCCTTCCCTTCCCTTCTTTTCCTTTCCTTTTTTCCTTCTTTCTTTCTTTCCTTCTTTCTTTCTTTCTTTCTTTCTTTCTTTCTTTCTTTCTTTCTTTCTTTCTTTCTTTCTTTCTTTCTTTCTCCCTCCCTTCCTTCCTTCCTTCCTTCCTTCCTTCCTTCCTTCCTTCCTTCCTTCCTTCCTTCCTTCCTTCCTGTCTCTATTTCTCCCTCTTCTCCTTTCTCCTTCTCTCTTTCCCATTCTCTGTCTCTCTCCTCTTTTTCTTTCTCTTTCTTTGTCTCTCAGTCTCTCTCTGTCTCTATCTCCTATTCTCTCCCTCCCTCACACCCTCTGTCTCTGTTCCTCCCCCCTTTTCCCTTCTTCTCTCATTCACTGTTTTCTTTTTTCTCCTTCCTTCCTTCCTCCCTTCCTTCCTTCCTTCCTCCTTTCCTTCCTTTTTCATTGTCCCTCTGTCTCTGTCTCCTCCCTCCCCTTCCCTACTTCTTTCCTTCTTTTCCCTTCCTTTTTTGGTCAGTTTCTTCATTTTTCCTCTCTTAACCAGCAGCTTCTAGGACCAGTTTAGTGTGGGCAAACAACTCTATTTCATTAACCCATTTCTGTATTTGGAATGAGGGGTCTGGGGGACATGGGAGAGCGAACAGGCTTTTAGCTCATACCTTCCTTCTCTTTTGAGGCCTGTGATGTTACTTCTTGTGAAGTAGATTTGACCAGTGCCTTGAGATGGAGACCCCTTTGGAATATGATGGGAAGCAGTTGTTGAGTGAATCTGATTATAAAGTTTACCAAGCTTGAAGCAGTGGGATAAAGAACATTTAAAGGGAAGGTTTTTAATAATCTTTGGTGAAAGATTAAACAATTCCCATTCCCTGATGAGACTTTCAGAGATGGAAGTGATCTGAACTGGGTCTTGGGCAGAGCAATCAGGGTAAGCTTTAAAAAAAAAAGAGATTTGGAAAGAGGCAGATTTGATGCTCCAAATCTGAGGGTAGCGGTGAGGCTGGGTTGAATACTAGATTGGGTATCTCTGATCATTTTGGGAGACTATGGTAACTACTGAGTTGCGTTTGCTGATTAGTTCCATTTTCCATGGAAAAAAAATCAAGGCAGGCTCTTCAGTCCTTCAGGAGGCAAACGGCAGTAAGTCTGTCCAAACCCCAGCGTTGTAGCTTTAGGGCCACACAAGCATGTCAGCCTCACAATTTCCAACCGGCAAAGCTTCATGGAGGCTCCCAGCTTTCTCTAACTGGTTCAGATTCTTTCTGAATTCGAGGGAGTGTCTCAGGTTCATTCAAGCTGAGCACTGTTTTCCTGGAGGAGCCCAGAACAGAATGCCAAAGGTCAATTTTGTAGGTTAGGCAGATTCTCCAGAGTCTAGTATTACAGGCTGGGAATAGGGGGAAAACTCAGATTGTTATTTGCTCCATCCTGAAGTCCCATAGAGCAACAGTCTTGTTCTCCTTAACAGCAGCTCTTGCTGAAGGGTGTAGACAGCTATGTGATAGCATAGGAAGCATATGGAGTTAGAAGACCAAATTCTGTGCCTCAGTTTCCTTACTCATAAAATAAAATAGGGATAATTCTTGCCCTACCCACCTGGCAGGATTATTAGGAAGAAAGCACTTTGTAAATGCAAAGGCTTATACATGTGAGGGTGTTATTATCTCTAAAGGGACTGAATTTCCTTTAATAAGGACCTGGGGGTGAACTTGGTGAATCTTGGGTTCAAGCCTGGGGCAGAGTCTGAGCAGGGAGTGTACAGAGTGAGTGAGTTTGACCCGAAGGGCAATCGTTTCCATGCTTTGTTTAAGACCATTCGCTGTCCTGTGTAGCTCTGATACTGAGCTGTGTCCAGTGTGTTGGGGGTTGGGGGAGGTTAGAGCTCCATGTGGCTTTGAAAGGAAAAGGAGGCTTCTGGAGGGCATCATCTCTAAAATGAGAGACTAATAAGATGGAAATAACAGAAGTCTGGTACTTTAAGTAGAATTGAAATTGTTGAATGAAATTATTGAGCAAATGATCTTTGGAGTAAAAAAATTATATCAGAATATAAGAGCTGATGTTTATATGACAATTTACAAACTGCTGTAACTGATGTATATTTGGGAAATAGCCTCAAATATCCTGAAGAAAGATAGAATTGGTTAATATAAATCCCACTCCCCACCTTATTCCCTACTCCTAGTGAGTCTTGTTAATTGTCCTTGGCAAATCATGTGGGTACTGATGAGTAACTCGCTCTGTTTATATAGACAACAGAACTTGATAAGTCACTTCTTGGGCCCAGGAACTAATTAGCCTAGCCCAGGCTAAAGGATAAGCTGTTTAGATTCTAAGAGGTTGAGAATCATGAAGCAATGCTCAATCAATAAACATTTATTAAGCACTAACTGTGTGCCAGACAAGAAAAGGCAAAAAAAAAAAAAACCCAACAAAAAAAAACCCCAAACCCAAAACATAGTCCTTGTTATTAGGGAGTTCTCATTCCATGATAGGGACAAAGTGCAAAAAATTGTACACGTGATATATACAGGGTAAATGGAGGGTGATTTTAGAGAGGAGGCACTAGCCGGTATGGGGCAGTGAGGAAAGGCCTCCTGCTGAAGGTAGTCAACTGAGTCTCAGTGGAGGCCAGAGAGGCCAGTAGGCAAAGGAGGGAATGCATTCCAAAATGCCCAGTCAGGAGATGAAGTTTCTTGTGTGAGGAATAGCATGGAAGTTTGTGTCACTGGATCACAGGTTACATGGGAGTGAGTTAGGTATAAAAAAGTCTGGAAAGGTAGGAAGGGGGCAGGTTGTGAAGAACTTGAAATGGCAAACCAAGTATTTTCTATTTCACAAGATTATTAGAAGCCAATAGAGTTTATTGAAGGGTGTGTGTGTGTGTGTGTGTGTGTGTGTGTGTGTGTGTGTGTGTGTGTGTGTGATAGACCTGTGCTTTACGCAACCTTGCCAGTTGTGTGGACTGGAGTGCAAGAGACTTGAAGCAGAGAGACCAACTGGAAGGCTTTTGAAATAGTCCTGACTTGGGGGCCTGTACCAGGGCGGGTAGAGAGAAGAAGATGTATATAAGGGATATTGTGAAAATGAAAATAACAAGGTTTGACCAGAGATTTGCTTTGTGGGAGGTAGGAATGAAGATGAGTGAGGAGTTGAGGATGCCACCAAGGCAGGGGTGGGGAACCTGGGGCCTTGAGGACACATGTGATCCTCTAGGTCCTCAAGTGTGACCCTTTTACTGAATGGGACAGATGGGATCTGTTCTGTGAAGTTTGGATTCAGTCAAAGGGCCACATGTGAGGACCTAGAGAGCCACATATAGTCTTGAGTCCTCAGGCTTTCCATCCCTGCACCAAAGTGACCAGGAGGGTAGTGGTCTACTTGGCAGTAAAAATAAATTTGAGAAGGGAGAACTGGAGGAGAAAGACAATGCGTTATCTTTAGGACTTGCTGAGTTTGAGATCCCTATAGGAATCCAGTTTGAGATGTTCAAAAGGCAATTGGTGATGTGATACTTGAGCTCAGAAGAGAGACTGGAATTGGATATATAGATCTGGGAATCATATGTACAGAGATGATGATTAGGTTCATCAGTGCTAAGGAGATCACCTAGGGGTATAGTATAATGGGAGAAGAAAAGGAGGGTCAGTAGAGGACATGGGGGGACATCCATGGTTGGGGTGTGGGAAGATGAAGGTCAAGTGAAGGAGACTGAGGAATAATCAGATAGAGGAGTAATCAGGAGAGAGAGAGAGATCAATGTCATGAAAACTAGAGAGGAGAGGATCTAGGAGAAGAGGGTGATGGACAGGTTGCAGACAGGATAAAGCAGTACTGCTGCCACTCTTAAAAATGGTGGAAGAACACTCCCAGTGCCTTGTTATGTTTTCTTAAGTACTTAATGAGGGATTTAAAATGGGGGAAAATGACTTATGAGCCAAGCTAAGGCTTATTCACCAAAGGAACGCTCATCTATATTGGTAATGGGAATTTGGCCACATAGGCCTGAGGGCTTTGCCCATGCCAAGGCTGAGTCCAGTAGGAGACTCATTGGAGCTTTCTTGGTTTGCATTCTGCTCCTCATTCCCTTCATGCCCTTGAGGAGAACTCTTGGTTTGTTATTTAAATGACTTCAGCTGGGTACTGGCAACAACTTTACCCCAAATAAACAGGTTATTCCCACCATTGAGTCACCACTAATGCATACCCTAGAGTATGATGATAATAATAGTAGCTAACATCTGGAAGGTGCTTTAAGATTTACAAAGTGCTTCGCATGTATTATGCACTTCCTAATGAAATGTTTTTGTGACCTACAAGGAATTTGCCTTATTTTTCTGCCTGGTCAATGTTTTTTGTTCATGTGTCAGTCTGATGTGGACATTATCTATGTCAGGATTCAGTAACAAATATTTTCTTTTTCAGATAGTAATCTCCTAGGTGACAGGTGATACATCTGTATAACTACCCAGGACCTAATATATCAAATAAGTTTACATGGCTCCATACTTATGTAGATTATAACTACAGGCTCAGTGATCAAAAAGGCTCCTTTCTGAGTTTTGCAGAAATGTTCAGTCTCCCTTAGCCTTATTGACTTAAAATTGGGTCTAGCCTTAGCATAGTGATTTAACATTTATATGTATATATATATATTAATATATAAATAGCATATATACATTTTATACATACATAAATATATATTTATATATAAACATTTATATAAACAATATTTATCTAGTTTCTTTCTTTTGGCAACCTTCAGTTCTTCCTAAGGTAATGTTGATAGCAGATGAAGTGTACCTAGGACGATTGTGGGTGTCCCACAAGAGCATGTGGGAGTGTGTTGATAGAAATTGACATAATAAAAGGTTATATCTGACAGTGAAGGTGAATATAGTCATTCCTCTCTAGGGAGCAAGGAAACCGACGGACAGCCCACATCCTTTACTGCTATACTTGTCGGGGTGAAGCCTCCTTGTGGTGAATTTATGGGAGGAAAAGGGGAAGAGTTGTGTAGTATGGGCAGATATAGATGGGTCATGACTTGCCTCATTGGAGGAAATGAGCACATCAGTGAGATCACATGTAAAACTAATTATAATAATGTTAATAACTAGAATTTATATAGTGCCTTAAGCTTTACATTTCAACTCATTCTGATGCTCAGAACAATCTTGTGGAGTAGGTGCTCTTATTTTTCAGGTGAGCCTGTAGAGGAGAGCAGATATTGAAACTTGTTCCATTGGAAAGCAATTTGGAATTAGGCAAGGAGAGGGACTGTAATGTCTATTACCCTTTGACCCAGAGATTCCACTCTTAGAAACAGCCGTACCTTTCGAGACACAGATTCCAGCTATGAAAACACAGTGGTCTGGGACCATTTAGTGTAGTGACTAACAGCTAACATCTATATGGTGCTTTTAGATTTACAAAGTGCTTTACATGCATTAATTACCTCATTTGATTGGCATACCTCCTCTGCTGCTGAGGACATCATTCTAATACAAAAATACATATTCATTGATGTTCACATTGATGATGCCGAATCACTAGTTTAAAATGATGTCCAGCATTTAGTCATATCTTTATTTACAAAAGAGAATATGTTCAAATAATATGTTATTCTCTAAGGCTTGACACCTGAATCATCTTGGACTTTTTTTCTCTTTTGAATCCCATATGCATCCCTAAGTCTAGTTTACCCTAATTCTTTTGATTCTCATCTCCCACAGCCTCTAAAAAATTACCACATGATCAGAAGGAGTAGACCTATTGTGACTTTTTTTAAAGTTCCTTTAGAAAAATCCCTCCCCTGCTTTCTGAAGCATGGCATCATCAAAGAGGAGGTCTGACTGAGGTAATACTAATATAGATAAGTTCCCTTTAAGGTAGAATTGGTTAATTAGTCAACAAGTCTAAATGACTGACTTTCAGATCCTTCCAGGTTTTGATGGGAGGGAACAGAACAGGAAGGTATTGGGTGTCTGAAGTAGAATGATTTCTGCCACTGGGTTGGGAGCTGGTGCAGGAAGAGGAAACGGAATGAAAGGCAAACTTTAAAGACTCCACAACTTTGCCTAGGGTGGACCCTGTTTACTTTCAACTGGGCAGGACAGATAAAAGCTGCACACTTAGTTATTTGGATGTGTGTTATACAGATGAAATCACAGTCACCTGTGCTTCATGTGATTTATGAAGGTTATTAGGCTTTTTGTTTTGTTTTGTTTCTTTTTGAACATGCTTGATGAAATAATGAAATTCATTTCCAGAGGATTCATTAATTGAAATATCACTATATTCCATTTAATAAAGCAGGGAAGTATAAAATACACTTACAAATAGAAATATATTTAAAAATAGAGATAAATGGAAAGTGGAAAGTGGGAAAGTATTGCTCAAAGAAATAAGTTTTAGTTACACAGAAAATTTGCCATATCCCAAGTGGCATTGTCTGAGGATGCCTTCTATGAAGTAGTTGCACAGTAACTCCTTGTTGAACCAATGAATCCATGTTAGATATTAGGGGTTGCCATATATAATGTATTTCATTGATGGTGACCCATTCATGTTCCCAGAGACCCAAAGTAAGTTTTAAAATCCAGACTTGACTCAGGGATAATAGTAGATTCTGTTGATGATGGGGGAAGAGCTGTAAGTCTTGGAATATTTTAGTCTCTGTAGAATTGAAAACGATTATCACCTAGAGGAAAATGGAAAACCTCTTGATGTGTCTGAATAAGCTACAGCATATAATAATCAGAGAATTACACAGGAGAACCTGATTAAAGGTATCTAAGAAATGTATGAGCAAGAGCAAGGGGTAACTGACAGGCAGTCCATGACCTCCAAAGGTATCCTTGTAGTATCCGAAAAAGCCTTTAGTATGGTGGTTGGAGTTTCCTGTGGCGAAATCACAGGAAGAAAGGGATAAGAGTTGTATAGGATGGGCGGCTCTGTTACATCTGGTAAGGAATACAACATCTTTTAAATCACAGATACATCTGAGTATATATTGAAAATAGTAACTCTGAACAGCAATTGGAATTTTGCAAAGAGAGTGACAAAAATGTCCATGCCTTTTGACCCAGAGATTCTGTTGCTAGGCATAATACCTCAAAGAGGTTGTTGTCAGTCCTTCATTCTGGAAGATGGCCAATGACATCATGAAATGTCTTCATTTGTGTATGAACTGGGTTTAAGGGAGGCAGAACTTGTTAAAGTCGTGGCCTCATTTTCTTGTCCAAGTCATCAGAATCCAGTGGCAGGACAAAAGTTACAATGACTGGCTATGGCCCAGGCTGCAATGGGTGACCTTGGCCTTTCTAAATTAAGGACCAAGGAAAGACCAAGGAGGTTAATGACGAAAAAGAAAGGCTCTATATAGACCAAAATATTTAGGACAACACTCCTTGTGGTTGGAAAGGAAACAAAACACATTGCCTGGGGATTGGCTAAACAAGTCATGATTCTTGAATGTAATGTAATATTAGTTGCTTTAAGAAATAGTAATGAATATAGAGGAACATGGAAATATATGAGACCTGAGAGAATGAAGTAAGCAGAACCAGGATAATAGTAGATGCAATGTAATGGGAATAGAAAGAACACCATTAAGAGAATAATAGAAAATAAATGCTGTGTAATTATAATGACTATGTTTGGTCCTGAAGAAGAGATAAGAAAAAAAGTTCCCTGGTGTCTTTGCAGAGGTGAGGGACCAGGGGTGTGAAACACTGCATATAATGTCAGACTTTTTCCATATGTTGGTTAGTTTTACTGAACTTTTCCCCCTTCCTCTTGTTTTCTTTATTATAAGGAATGGCTCCCTGGGAAGGGTCAGAGGAAGGGGTGAAAATGGGGAGTGCAGGTGATGTAAAACCAAAAAAGATCAATAAAAATTTATTTAAAAAAATGGTATCATGTCTATGTTGGCATGTACTGTTAGGATAGGGTTGAGGAATTAACCTGTCTTAGATCAAAAGAATCTGTCTCTTTGGGCTTGGCTGTAAAAATGTGGATGCTAGGAAAATTGGAAACACACTTGGTACACAAGGAAACTAATAGGCATTGTAAACCTCCTTAATCCAGACACCAGGAGATCAAAGTGTAATAATTTGGAACAAGCTGTGCTGAAATTGATTTGAACATTTTTTTAGTACTTCAACGATATGTGATTTTGTTGAACTGTTACTCCCTCTCCTCTAATACAGATAGCCACTCCTTGGTGCCTTGGTAGATGGTGTCTTGTGGCTAAGGTGCAACTAACCTGGGAATCTCTTTAATATAGTGAGGATGGTCCTAGTCCTGTGTGTTTCATATGCTAAGATGCCTATCTGAGCCCATTTTTAAAGTCATATTGATTCTTTTTTGCATCATATTAATTTTCTCTTGTGATTTCTAATAGTAATAATAATAGTCAAGTGAAGAAGCTTTAAGTGCCTACTGTGTGCCAAGCATTTTGCTAGGTGCTTTTTTTTGTGTGTTTGTCCTTTGTTGCCAAAGAAGACCATGCCATCAGAGAAATGATGACATGACTTTCGCTTGACTTTGTTTTGAGTGAGGGAGGGCTGTGCGAGGTCACCAGCCTCGCTTCTCCTCCAGAGCCATCTGAATCCAGTGACCTGATATTCATCAGGATGACTGGGAGATGACCCAGGATGCGCTGGGAGATCTTTTGGACCCTCCTGGCTTCAGAGTGATTATCAATAGAAACTGTTGCTGTTTCCCTTCCAGCCTGATGTCTTCATTTTTCTTTGCCTCATTAAAGGGGCTACCCCCTGGCTACTTCTTAAACAGGACTATTCAATGAATGGGCATTACCTCACCCTAAGTGAGAACCTGAATAGATCTTGGCCCCACTGCTAGGGCCTAGGAACAGGCAAAAACAGCCCCTGCTCCCAAGGAACTCATGGTCTAATAAGGAAGACAGCATATGTATGTATGTGGATGTGTGTGTGTGTGTGTGTGTGTGTGTGTGTACTGACAAACTATATAAAAGAAATTGCAGATGACAACAGAAGGATGTCACTAGCATTAATAGCATGGTGATCATAACTAGCATTTATATAATGTTTTATGGTTTGCAAAACGTTTTATGTAGATAAGCTAATTTGAGATAGAGGCTAGCTACATTCTCATTTTACAGACGAGGAAACGGAGGCTGTAATGTTAAACAAAGTGCCTTGCCCAAGGTCACACAGTAAGTTGAGTGTCTAAGCCAGAATATGGACTCACGTCTAACTGACTCCAAGTTCAGCACTCTATCCACTGTATCGTTTAGCTTGCTTCACCTTCTGCACATTGATCCTTTCCTTAAAACATAGAAAACCAGTCAAGCAAATTCATTGGTCTGAGAGTGTAGGTAGCATTCCACAACTCTCTTCTGTATTCTCTGAGAGGAGGGAAATATGTGTCTCTTCATCTGTTCTCCTGGATCAGAATTGGTCTTTGCAATTAATTTATTATACTCTAAGCCTTTCCAGCTTAGCGAGACTTGCCAAGGATTGTGTACTGTGGGTACAGCCTTCAAGAACCTAGGGTCATCTGCATGCCTGCTCGAGGCATCAGGTGAAGACCAGGGGGATTGCTCTTCCCTAATTTCTGAAGGGCAACAATAAACAGAATTTTAAGGGGAAGGGTTAACCTACTTCAAGGAAAGAAGCATTTTAACCATTTTAAAAAACCACCTTTGTGTAGGACCTATCTTGAAGTTAAACTCATGAACACATGATCCATTGATCTTATCCCATGGTGTAGTGGATTGACTTCAACAGGAGTCAGCACCCTAAAGCCCTAGGTTTCTCTTTTTCCACCACTTATTAAAACTTGTTGCTCAGGACAACTCATTTAATTTTTGTGAGAATTGTTTTCCTTGAATGTGAAATGGGGAAAAGTATAGTTAGCAGTTTTCAAATAAACATGGTTCTTGTAATCAAAGTGCTTTCAAGACTGTTAAGCATTTTGTAAAAGTGAGCTAGACAATAATTATGAATCCATTTATCAAAATATGTTATTTTAGATAAATAGCTAAATAACAGCTGTTATTTGGGTCCACTTTTTGTTTTGTCTGTGGGCTTTGGTTTCCTCACCTTCAAAATGAGTCAGGCTAGACCACCACTAAGGTCCCTTTCAGCTCTTTGATCCTGTGAGCTTATATTTTTGAAAGTAGTACAATGATATATTCAAAAATAATCAATAGTCAGTCAATAAATGTTTGTCAAGAACCTGCTATGTGACAGATGCTGTGCTTCCTAAACTCCAGGGATACAAAGAAGGTGAAATAGAGTCCCTGATCTCAAGGAGCTCACTGTCTATTGGAGGAGACAACATGCCAACAACTATGCATACTTACCCCTTCCTCGTCATGACTTTTTCCATCAGTATATTTAAGGTTGGTGTAAGAAATTAAATGGGGATTTTTGGGGAGTTTTCTGGAAGCTGCAGAGGACATGTGAAGGCCAGTAGACTACATAGAGTCTATGACCAAATACTTAACCGAAATTTTACAATAAGGTACTGTAAATACTCCATAAAAGAAAAATTTCAGACTTCTCTGGTACAGAAGAGAGGACCAAAAAATTTTATGTGGATTTTCCAGCTTGCGGGAGGTGCTGCACCCCCATTATGTGGAAGGGATAATTGTACAAACAAACCATATCCAGGGTAGACTAGAGCATTAAGGGGTATCAAGAAGAACTTTCTCTAGGAGATGGGATTTTGTCTGGGACTTGAAGGAAGCCAAGAAAGTCAGGAGATAGAGATGGAGAGGGAGAGAATTTTGGACATGGGAGTGGCCTATAATTATGACCACTCTTCCCTTATCTACGCACTCAATGTTATTACAAATTAGTGTATTAATTAATGCCAGGTGACTTAATAGAGGTGAGTCTCTTTAGCTGGTTTTCACAGCACTGTTTGGGCCATCATATCTCCCTCTTTCTCCGCTTGGCTCCAGAAAAGATAATCACCCCATTTATCTAGTATTTTCATAAGTGATTTCACTTGATAACAGAGTAGTCCAAGATGAGAAAACTGCCTCTACTAGTGCAGATTGACACTTATTTTGTTGATTTTTATTTGTGGAGAGTTACCTCAAATGCTGAAAGACTTGTAACCAGTTCTTATAATTGAGATGATATAGATCTCATTCTATGTCATGGAAAACAGGCTCAAGAGAAGTCAAATAACTTGGACTCACATCTAATAAGTATCAGAGGCAGGATTTGAACCCATGTCTTCCAGGTTGTAAGCTGATGATAGAGCCCCTTGCTTGGAGTCAGGAAGAGAATTCTGTTACTGTTTGGTTGGGTTGTACTTTTTTTGATCCCATTTGGGGTTTTCTTGGTAAAGATATTGGAATGTCTTGCCGTCCTTCTCTAGCTTATATTTCAGATGACCAGAGAGCAAATCTGGCCTTAGACACTTACTAGCTCTGTGATCCTGGGCAAGTCACTTAACCCTGTTTGCCTCAGTTTCTTTATCCGCAAAATGAGCTGAAGAAGGAAATGGCAAACCACTCCGGTATCTTTGCCAAGAAGGGTCATGAAGAGTCAGACTCAATTGGAAGACTCAGACATAACTGAAATAACCGAACAGCTTCCAGATTGCAAGTTCCATTCCTTATCCATTACATTACAGTTGCCTCCACCCAAAAGAAATACTTAGATTGCTGGAGATTCTTAACCCCTAGGGTCCTGGAAGCAACTGCAATCAGCCCTAGGTGATTTGTCGCTGAGATTATGGTTTTGTGATGACTTTCAGTTCCCTAAGAAGCAGGACCTCCACTGTCCTAGACACTTCATTGCTCTAATGATGTGTCTCAGAAGAGACCAGTGCAAACATGATTTTTTTCATGTGGCAGTAGATCTGGGATGGAATTGCACATATGTGCAAAGTATGCTAAGTTTGTCTTGTTATGCAGAGCTGCATATGACATTTTTTTTGAAAGAGAGCACATTTGTGAAATGTATAGTGTTAGTTTCTTAAAGCATAATCAATTTCTTCTCAATATATGTAATTTCCTATTATGCAGAAAAATATTAAAATTATCTCTTAGCTTGGAGACCAGTTCTCTATTATATCATGGTGCTTTGTCGTTTATTCACATTTGGATAATTTGTTAAATGCCCATAGCGTGCCAAGTACCCACATTGCTACATAAGGTTTAGTCTTGGCCTGGGAGAAGCTCAGTTTAAAAGAGAAATGAGAGATTAGGGAAAATGGTAACAACAAATCATGTGGGAGTCCAGTGACTGGCTGTATTGTAGCTCCTGCAAGACTTGCTTTTTTTTTTCAGCTTGTTTTGTATTTTTAAGCTATCAGGGATGTGCATGGCATGTTGGAGGAGTGTGTGAGGATGGAGGTGATGTCATGTCCTCAGTCCCCTACCTGTTTTTTTCTCAGAGGCCAAACCCTTTTCATCTGTTTTAAAGAACTCTTCACAGATAACAAAACATAAAGAGAGGTAGCTAAATGTTTCTAAAGTCGTGCAATGTTAGAGCTGAAAAGGACCTTAGAGGTCATCTAATCTAACTTCTTCATGATACAGGTGAGGAAACTGAGGCCCAAAGAAGGAAAATGACTTCCCTAGACTCATAGAGCTGGATCTAAAACCCAGTTCTCCAGAACCCAACACTGGTGCTTTTATATGGCATCATGATGACCTAGCCAATCTTTGGCAGAACTGTAAAGAGACCTTGAAAAATGATCTCATATTTCCATGGCTATGTCTTAGCTGAAATAAATGGGATCATCTATTGAACTGGATTAATTTGATCATTATGAGATTCACTATATAACTTGTCCTTTTAGAGGTAACAGGGACCCACTGCAGTTTATTAAGCTGGGGATGAAGGGCAGAGTGACGCAATTATTGTGCCTTAGAAAAATCACTTTTGCAGTGTATTAAAGCTTGGATTAAAGTGGGAAAATGTTTAAGTTAGGAAGACCAATTAAAAGGTTATTGTAATACCCACGTGAAAGGTGATAAGGAATTAAATATGGTGGCTGTTGTTTGAGTAAAGAGCATGATATGTATACACAAGATACTGTCAAGATAGAAATGAGATATAGTAATTGGCTGGATATACAGGGGTACTACTGAGAAACTGAAGATAACACTGAGGTTGCAAATCTGGATAACTAGAAGGATGGGGGTCCCCTGAATAATAATAGGAAAATTTGGAGGGGAGAGAGTTGAATTTAGTAGGATCATAGATTTAAAATTGGAAGTGACCTTGGGTTTTTGGGGAAAGGCAATTAGTTCTGTTTTGGATGTGTTAAGTTTGAGATGCTTATGGGACCTCTATTCAGAAATGTTCAACAGACAGTTTGGTGATATGGCTCTGTCCTTCAAGAGAGGTATGAGGCTCAATATATAGATTAAGAAATCATAAATATAGAGATAACAACTAAATCCATGGAAGTTGATGCGATCACCAAATGAGAACATAGAGAGAGAAAAAGGGACAAAGCCATAATGGGGGTCAACTAGTTGAAGATTCAGCAAGGAGACAGAGGAGGAATCAGATGGAAGAACCAAAAGAGAACCCAGAGAGAGGAGATGGTGATCAACGGTGTCAAAGGCTGTGTGTGTAGAGGGCAAGAAAGATGAGGACTGAGGGAAGGTCTTTTGTTGTTATTCAGTCATTTCAATCATGTCTGACTCTTCATGACCCCATTTGGGGTTTTCTTGGCAAAGATACTGGAGTTGTTAGCCATTTCCTTCTCCAGCTCATTTTACAGATGAGGAAACTGAGGCAAACAGAGGTGGCAAATAAGACCTCCCTGGTAAATTTAGAGAGGACAGTTTCAATATGAATAATGAAATTGGGAAGCCATATTGCACAGTGTTAGAAAAGAGTAAGAGGAGAGAAAGTTGGCAGCACCTAGTAGAGATGACTTTTTCAAAGAGTTTAGCTGAGAAAGGGAGGAGAGCTATAGAATGATGGTTGGAAGAAAGGGTTTTTTTTTAAAGGATGGGACATAGGGAGTTTATAGGGTAGTAGCAGGAATGTGCCAGTAAGACAGGAAGAGATTGAAGATTAAAGAGAATGGGGATGATTCTGTGGGAGGAATCTGTTGTGTGTCTCATAGCAATTATGTACATAGTTGATGCACAAGAATATCTGTTTTAATTTCAATAGAATTTAGCACCCTGGTTTTCTGTAGGAATGACTTAGAGAAGAATGAAATTGTGGAGAGGGAGGGGGAGACAACAGTCTGCCCTTTTGTGATACTCAACCTTTTCCCCTTAACCACTCCCAATGCTTGAGTGACATGAAAAACATAATAAAATTCCCATTAAGACTGATGAGGAAAACATCCCTTCTTCCACTGCTCTCCCTCTTCCCTTGTCCCTCTACTTTCCCAGAATCTGCCTGGATAAATTGCAAGAGGCTTTTAAAGCACTCCCTCTCTCAAGGTAGGGGGAAGGACAAGCCCTGGTGTCCCAGGGCATTCTGAGCTTGCTCTGTGAACAATCCTGGTGAGCAGGTTTTCCTGGGCAAAGCTGGGTACACTCTATCGGACAGCCAATCACATTGGAAACCTTATACCTTATGTCTAGCAACAAGTCAAGAACAGGCCTGACAGGTTCAGCGCTCTAGTCTGCTTCCAAGGCTTCCTTCTTACTTTTTCTTGTTAGAATCTCTAAGCCCTAACCTTACCTCATACTTCCCTCCAAAAAATAAAAATAAGAAATCCCACTCCAAGATAATCTCCATGTACTACCATTCTTCACTGACAGCAGTAGAATGTAACCATTCTGGTTGTTACTCTGTTTTCTCTTGGAGGACGGAAAAGATACTGGAGGACTTTTTAAAAATTAATTTTTATTTTCATTCTGAAAAAAATTAAATGGACATTTACATGTATGTTGAAGAGTAGAAAGAGGACTGTACCTAAAGATACTCGTTAAGTAAAATTTGATTTTTTAAATAAGAACATAATAAGATCAGAGCATCATTTTAGAAGTTGTCCTGCTTGTTTGCTTTTCTTTCTGGCCTGCTTTTCATTTTCTCTACATTAAAAAATGATTTTTATTTTCTCTACATTAAAAAATGATTCCTTTCCTCTCCTCTCTTGCCTGTTAGAAGACTTACAGAGTTCCATGGTGTTTCTCGTAGAATCTACCAATTTAGCTGGAATAAGGTAGTGTTTTGTTGTGTAAAATGGGAATATTAATGACATTTAAAACTCATCAGGTTTATGAGATGCAAAACATTTTGGAAACTTGAAAGCAAGGATTCTCAACCTTTTCGGTGTTGTGGACCCCTTCAGCAGTCTGGGGAATCCTATGGATCTCTCTTCAGAATGTTTTTAAATGTTTAAAATAAAATGCATAGGATTACAATGGAAACCAATTACATTGAAATGAGGTTATCAAAATTTTCTTAAAAAAAAATTAGTTCATAGATCCCAGGCAAAGTTCTCCTACTTTAAAGCACCGTGTGAACATGAGTTATTACTGCTCTCACCACTTTAGACTTTTTGTCTTGTTCAGTAAAATAGTCCTAGACAGAAATCATTCTTGGATAAGTAATTTTTTAACACTTAATGGTTATCTGATTATTGTGTAGGTAGACAAATGACTATTTTTTTTGTAACTGGACAGATGTATTAAGTTTTTTTTTTTTCTGTACGCTCACTTAAGACAACTCCACTACCATGTAATTTTGGTTTTTCTCTGTTAGGTCTCTATATTTTAAAAACTTTTCGTTCCATGTAATTTTGAGATTGAGTATTCAGTATCATGACATCTATTAAAATGATTGTTAAATTTTTATGGCCCAGTGTTATGTGGGCAATAATTTTGTGATACTGCAGCTGGGTAGGTAGAACTGTGGACCTGGAATGAGGAAGACTAGAGTTCAGGTGTGCCCTGTGTGACCCTGGGCAAGTCCCTTAACTTCTGTTTGCCTCAGTTTTCTCATTTTTAAATAGCACTTATGTCTCAGGGCAGTTGTGAAGCAAATGAGACAGTATTTGTGAAGTGCAGCACAGTGACTGACTCATATTACTATACAAATATTTGCTACTACTAATTAGTAGGACTTTGTTGAATTATTAAGGATATTTTGAGGTCTGGAGATTGGTCATGTATTATTTCATAAAGGACAGCAAGCTTCTGTTGTATAATTCTAGTCACCTGATCATGTCCCTCTTGGTATTCAGTAGGAACTAAATTTTAGCAACTCACAGTGATTTGTTTCAGTTTCTGAAAATTCCTTGTACAATCTGTTGTTTACTAATTCAGTCACATCTGATTCTTCGTGACCCCATGGACCATAGTGTCCATGAGATTTTCTTGGCAGAGATATTGGAGTAATTCACCATTTCCTTCTCAGTGAATTAAGGCAAACAGAGGTTCAATGACTTGCCCAGGGTCACATAGATAGTGACTGCACAATCTCTATTGATGTTAAATCTAGATTCCCCCAGGATGTCCTGGGAGATTTGGCTGTGGTTTGAATGTCTTTCACACAGACTCCCAGGCTGTTGACCTTTCTCCCTGATTCACGGTGGATTTCATGAATACAAATTCTTGGTCTCTTCTATGACTTAACTGATCTTTTGGGGAGGGAGACAGGCAAGAAATTTACTTAATTGATGAGTGAATATAAAAACAGGCAGCTTGTCTTATTTTTTCTTGGCAATTGGGACTAAATGACTCATCCCGGGTCGCACAGCTAGTAAATATCCAGGGCCAGATTGAAATCAGGTCCTCTTGACTTCAGAGCTGGTGCTCTATCCACTGTGCCACCTAGCTACCCTGTAGTTTGTTCTATTGAACTGGGAATTATAAAAAATTGATTCAATCTTTCTATAATTTTTAGTGGCAGTTGTCATTATCAGTATCATAACTACTGATGTCTTGTGTGTGATAGAGACATTTCTGATGAAGAAGATGGAGAATTGGCCTGAAGGCCAAATTTAAGCTCTCTGCTTCTGAGGCATGCTTGTCTATGTGACCCTGGGCAAGTCACAACCTCTTAGCACTCTAGGTAACTCTCTAAGATAATAAATTGGAGAAAATCTGACCCTCTGAATTGGGAAAGGGCATTTCCCTATCTGGAAGTGCCTTCTACCAGTGAAGTCACATGTGTAGTCCTTATCCCTACCTCTGTTATCTTGCTGGTAAGAGACTTGGAGTGAGGGAGATTTGGCTAGAGGAAGAAGGTCCCAAAGCATTTTCTCTACTAATCAAGGGTGAGGAGAAGGGACCTAGTAGCAATTTTGTAGCCTGAGGTACAGTCGAACCCTGTTGTGAGTCTTGGGTCAAGGACTCATGGTAACTAACATCTGTGTTAGCTTTCATTCTGCATCAATTTCTACATAGTGATGTGATTTGACTCTGTGGCATAATAAGGCACTTTATGCAGGGTTTTACTGTATTTTAAAAATTTGAAGTTGGTTTTAATAGTGCCTTTTCATACAGCACCGTTGGTCTGTCTGGAAGGAATAGGGAGGTGTGAGTGTATGTGTGTGTGTGTGTGTGTGTGTGTGTGTGTGTGTGTGTGTGTGTGTGTGTGTGTGTGTCTGCATGCACATGGTGCATGTGTATGTGTCCCCAAATTCCTCCCAGGGAAGGAGGCGATGGCTACTTTAGCCTTGGGTGTTTTTAAAATGTGTGTACACCGTTCTTATCAGAATGAAGATGGTGGGGAGCATTATGGGGAAGGGATGTCTGCATTGTTCTTTTTCTGGAGCAGCCCTGCCTGCCCTTCTCCTCTGTCACCCAGACCTACATTAAGAGAGTCTGTCCCAGTGAGACAGTCATGCTTCTCTAGTCTGGGGGTGGGCTGGGTAGGATTTTGTACTCCAAACAATGGATGCTCAGGCAGTATGGGTTATTTGTGACCTTGATCTTCTTCTGGCTTTGAATCGACTGGAACTGGTCCTCCCTTCTCAAGGATGTTTTTATTGTATACCTCCATCAGCAGGAAAGCCTTCAAACTTGTTCTTGAAATTTATAAACAGGAATTGACCATCTTCTTCTCCCATGTGATATTACTCGATCTCCTTTCTTTGTCTCAGGCTGTTGCCTTTCCTGGAATGTACTCCCTGTTCTCAACCTTTTATTTATTTCAAAAGTGTTTAAGTGTCCCTCCCTACAGATTTAGAGCAGAAAGGACTCTTAAAGGCCATTAACTCTAACCTCTCTATTTTACAATTGGGGAAACTGAGGCAAGCAGCAGTTAAATGACTTGGCTTGGGTCACATAACTAATAAGTGTCTGAGACTGAATTTGAACTCAAGTCTTCCTGACTCTAGAATTGCTATTCAGTCATTTCAGTTGTGTCCGACTCTTTGTGACTTCATTTGGAATTTTCTTGGCAAAGGTACTGGAGTGGTTTTCCATTTCCTTCTCCAGCTCATTTTACAGATGAGGAGACTAAGGCAAACAGGCAGAGTCACACAACTGGTGAGCGCCTGAGGCCAGATTTGAACTTAAAAGATGAATCTTCTTGCCTCTAGGCCTAGCACTCTATCTACTGCACTACCTCGCTGCTTTAGATTTTTTAAAAGGTATTGTTGTACATATTGTCTTTCTAGTAGACTGTAAACTCCTTACTAAGGGAGACAGATTCCTATTTGTCTTTGAAACTCCAGTGCCTAGCATAAAGTAGTCCTCATTAAGTGATTGTTGATGGACTGACTGATAGATAGCCTGATGTTTCTGATTAATGCTGAACTTGATATTCCTCATATACAGGTACTGTCTGATAGCAAGCCAGTACTTTAGGATAAGTGGTTATGGAATATTAATTCATTAAATCCCCAAGGATACCATTTAGTGCAATACCACTTTATTAGCAGATTTCAGAAACTGACATGTTGATTATGTCTTTCATAAACTCTCTTCACCAAGTTATGTAACTGCCCAATCCAAGAGTGGAGAACCTGTGGCCTTGAAACCACATGTGGCTCTCTAGGTCTTCCAGTGTGGTCGTTTGGCCACATGTGGCTTCAAGGTTGCAGGTTCCCCACTCCTGGCCTAATCTCTATTATATTTACCTTTATTCACTTTTTAAAGTATGTTTTTAAAAGGAGTTTTCTCCTTTGTTATATCATTTCCAAATGTGGACTATTTTTGCCCAATCTGTGGTTGAGCCTTCTAGGCTTGTATTGGTTTGATTAGCTACAGTCAGACATACTGTATCTTGACCTTAACATAGTGGTGCCATTTTGATCTCCTTGGAGAATGAAGAAAAACAAACAACTAATCATTTCCAAACATTAGCTTTGGATATTATTTGAAATTTGGTGTCTTTTTGCTACCTTATGTTTATGATAATATCCCTTTAAAAAAGGAGCCTGATGGAGTGCAGTTGTAGAATCATAAACTTTAGAAATGGAAAGGACCTAAGAGACGGTCCTAGGACCCCAAGACCCAGAGGTGAGATGACTTGCCCAAGGTAATACAGCTATTAAGTAGCAGTATTTGGGCATGAAACCAAGTCCTTGACTCATGCAATAAACATTTGTTAAGCACTTACTGTGTGCCACACACTCTGCTTGGTGCTAGGGATACGATGACAAAAATGAAAGCACTTGCCCTCAAGGAGATTAAATTCTATCAGTTTGGATAGAATATGTAAAATGCAGTGTTTTGTATTACATGCAAATGATACAAGGTAATTTTAAAAATTAGTTTATTTATTTTTAGTTTTCAACATTCACTTCCAGAAGTTTTAAATTTTCTCTTTCTCCCTTTTCCCTCCCTCACCAAGATGGCATGCAATCTGATATGGGCTCTACACATACATTCCTATTAAACACATTTTCACATTAGTCCTGTTGCATAGAAGAACTACAAGGAATGGAAGAAACCATGAGAAAGAGAAACAAAACAAAGCAAAAAAGATAATAGTCTGTTTCTCTTTACATTCAGACTCTGGATGTGTATGGCATTTTCTATCATGAGTCCTTTGGAATTGTTTTAGATCCTTGCATTGCTGAGAAGGGCTAAGTCTATCAAAATCAGTCATTGAACACTGTGGCTGTTAATGTACAATGTTCTCCTGGTTCTGCTCCTTTCACTCAGCATCAGTTCATATAAGTCTTTCCAGGTTTTTCTTAAGTTCCCCTGTTCATCACTCCTTATAGCACAATAGTATTCCATTACATTCATATACCTCACCTTGTTCAGCCATTCACCAGTTGATAGGTATCCTCTCAATTTTTAGTTCTTGGCCACCATAAAAAGAGCTGCTATAAATATTTTTGTACATTGGTTCCTTTCCCCATTTTTTGATCTCTTTGGGATACAGCCCTAGAAGGAGTATTGCTGGGTCAAAGGATGTATGCACATTTTTATGGTCTACAAAGTGATTTTTGGAGGGAAGACTCCAGCAGCTAGGGGAATGCAAAATGTAGAAGATGATTCTTGAGATGAACTTGAAAGGAAACTCCAAAGTCAGTGCTCTTTCCAGTATGTCACACTCAATGTTGACTTGTTGAATTTAAAGAACTAGAATTTTGGAGATGGAAATTAATTGTGAGCAATTAGAGTATTTATTTTTCCATATGACTTTACCATTGGTTATGCAAAAGGCAGTCACAAGCAGGTGCTTAATAAGTGCTTGTAGGGATGAGTTGAATTGAATTTATGTATAAATTAAATTCGCACTAAGCAGATCCTATGGGTGATGCCAAAGTGCTTACTTAATTGAGGAGTTTCCCAAAGCCCATTTCCCCATTTAGTTCAGAACAAAGACAGATAGCAGGTTACAGAGTGTTCTTCATTCCCTCTCCCCATCCTTTTGAAAGAATCATTGGTCTGGCCTCAGATCCTTCTCATTAGATCAGTCTTGTCACTTTAGATCTACCTCCTTTGTCATGGAAAAAAATTTTTTTTCCCCCCATTGCTTGGGTGACTTAAAGCAGCCGTTGGGCAACATTATGGCAGGTTTTGTTCTTACCTCATGCCTTCCCAGATAATCCTGGCTGGCATGGTTCACATACATGTCTATGTGGGTTGAACAGGAGAGGATTTGAAATTGGCAGAGGAGCCCAGAGTGGGAGGGTGGGCAGGGAAGATAATGTATTCGAGGATAATCAAATTGGAGAAGCAACAAATGTATTTTGGGGATAGTTATTTTTCAAGTATCAAAGCTAATGTAGAAGTTTTCTTGGAAATTTCAGTCCTTTGCAAGATAACAGAAGTAAAAAATAAAATAAAATTGATCTTACCTTGTCCTTTTTGGGACTGGTAGACTTTCATTCCAACAGAACTAATCATTTATAACAACAGGGAATAGTGTAGTGGAAAAAGTACAAGATTTGGAGTTAGAAGACAATGGTTCAAAACCCTAGTTCTATTACCTATTACTTGGACAATCATGGACAATTTTTTAAATCTTTCTGCACTTCAGTTTTTTTGTCATTAAAATGAAGGGCTTGGAAGGGGTTGGATTTCTAAGGTTCCTTCCAGTTCTCATCCAATGATCCTCTGATTCTTTTTGAGAGTAAATGGGCATTTATTTTTTAAATGAAAATTTCCTACTTGTTATTATAAACTTGACAGATATCAATAAACACGAATATCTTCCTATACAAAGAACAAAAAGTGAGAGGGTGCATATGAAACTATAAGTCTCCACCATGTGTAGATTTTTTGGTGTATTTCGTATTTAACCCGATAGCTTCCATATTGTTCTTTTTGTCTGTGTCTCCTTTAGAACTTATTTCTGGCTCTCTTCTGTTTATTTTTAACGATTCATTGACAATCTTTCTTCCTTTCTTTGACTTTTTAAGTCTCTTTGTCACAACTCTTCTACTCCCCCATGACTCGCCCTCCAAAACGCCTTCCCTTGTGGTGAACCGCATCTGCACGTTGGCTGCATCTGAATGTTCTGCACCAACAGGTCGTTGTTGTTCAGTTGTTTGTGGGTGCTCAGCTGTGCGCTCTTTGTGACCCTGTGAACCATAGCTGTTCATGGAGTTTTCTTGGCAAAGATACTGGGAGTGGTTTATTTCTTTTCTCTGTTAGATTAAGACAAACAGAGGTTAAGTGACTTGCCTGGGATCATATAACTGGTAAGTGTCTGAGACTGGATTTGAACTCAGTTCTTCCTGACTCCAGGTCCAGAGCTCTATCAACTGAGCTATCTAGCTGCCTCCTAGACAGAGATTAAGTGACTTACCCAAGATCACACAGTTAGTTATATTGGAGACTGGATTTGAACTCAGGTCTTCCTGACTCTAGGCCCAGTGCTCCATCCAGTGAGCCAAGGAGTTGCCTTCTCCTAGTCCATAACCTCTCTTCACAGAGGTGGAAAGCAGGATTCTTCATCAGCTTTCTGGATCATTCCTGTAGATTCATCATTGTAGATGAAAGTTCCCAAGTCTTTCCCAGTTATATATTTTCCCTTGTAATTTTGTGATCATTGTATGAATGTTCCAGTTCTGCTCGCTCCCATATCTGCTCATGTATGTCATCCCAAGTTTCTCTGAGTCACTCCCATTTTGTCATCTCTTATGGGCAATAATATCCCATTACGTTCTTGTACCCTACTTTGTTTAGCCATTCCCAGTTGTTGGGCACCTTCTTAGTTTTCAATTCTTTGCCACACATGCCCTTTACCCCGAATGCTGATTATTCTTGGTATATGGATCTTTTCTTTGATCACTTTTGAGTAAAAGTCTAGTAGCATTGTTTCTGGATAAAAGGGCATGTGTAGTCTAGAGACTTTTTTTGTTAGAGTTCTGAATTGCTTTGCAGAATGGCGGCACCATCACTGCATTAGTGTGCCTCTTGTCCTGTATTCCTTCCATCATTTGTAATTTTTTTCTATCATCTTTGCTATTCCTTTGGATATGGGGTAGGGGAAACCCAGAGTACTTTTAATTTGCGTTTTTCTTGCTAATAGAAATTTGGAGTGTTTTTTCATATGGCTGTTGATGAGTTGTCAAATCTTTTGAGAACTGTCTGTTCATATTTTTTGACTGCTTTTCTATTGGGCAATGATTGTTTTTCTTATATAATTTGCATTATTTTCTATATATCCAAAATACTTGACCTTTTATTCAGAAAACTTATTGAAAGCTTTTTCCCAATGACCTTTATCAGAAAAATGTCCTCATTTACTATTTTTCTTCTAACACTAAATGCAGTGATTTTGTTTTTTGCAAAACAATTCCATTTTCTGTAATCAAAATTGTCCATTTTCTGTAATCAAAATTGTCCATTTAACTTCTTTGGTCATCTCTTTCCCTTGTTTGGCTAAGAATTCTTATATCCTTTCAAGGTCCATTAATATTTTTATGATATGACCCTTTTGTATCCAGGTCATGTATCAGTTTGGTGCTTAATGTGGTATATGGTACGAAATGTTGGTCTGAACCTAATTTCTGCCATACTACTTTCCATGTTTGCTAGCAGTTTTTGTAAAATACATTACATTCGGTAGTTGGAGTTCTGAGTCTCTCAAAAACTATGCTGTTGTGCTTAATTGCTCCTGGGTCTTGTTTACCTAATTTTTCCACTGATCAATTTTTCTATTTTTTAAACCAGTAGCAAATAGTTTTGGTGATTACTGCTTTGAAGTATATTTTGAGATCTCGTACCTCTACTAGGGCATTGCTTTCCTTTGAGATTCTTGATCTTTTATTTTTTTTCCTCTAGATGAGTTTTGTTAACATTTTCCCTAGTTCCATTAAATAACTCTTTTGAGTTTTGGTAGGTTTGGCACCCAATCTGCAAATTAATCTAAGTAGCATTGTCATTTTTATTATGTTAGTATACATACTCAGAGCAATCAATATCTCTTTAGTTTTTTAGGTCTGCCTTTATTTCTGCAAAGTGTTTTATAGAGTGTCTTAGTAGCTAGCTACCAGGTGTTTTATATATTCTGCTGTTATTTTGAATAGATTTTATTTTTCTATTTTTTCTTGCTGATGATTTTCATGTGCATGCTACTTTACTGTAGTTATTGTTCCATTTAATTTTTACTTGACTGTCTAGGGTTTCTAAGTACATCCTTATATCACCTGTGAAAAGAAATAATTTTGTTTCATAACGGTATATATACATTCTATCAATATTTTTGTTGTCTTGTAATAAGTATTGTATCTAGAATCATATTAAATGATAGTAGTGATTATGGATGGCCTTTCTTTATCCCTGATCTTATTGGAAAGGCCTATGATATTTCTACATTACAGATGATACTTATTTTATTTTTTTAAAATTAATTTATTTAACTTTTAACATTCATTTTCACAAAATTTTGGGTTCCAAATTTTCTCCCCATTTGTCCCCTCCCCCCACCCCAGAACACCGAGCATTGTAATTGCCCCTATCACCAATCTGCCCTCTCTTCCATCATCCCTCCCTTCCGTTGTCCCCATCTTCTCTTTTGTCCTGTAGGGCCAGGTAACTTTCTATACCCCACTGCCTGTATTTCTTATTTCCTAGTTGTATGCAAGAACAGTACTTGACAGTTGATCCTAAAACTTTGAGTTCCAACTTCTCTTCATCCCTCCCTCCTCACCCATTCCCTTTGGAAGGCAAGCAATTCAATATAGGCCATATCTGTGTAGTTTTGCAAATGACTTCCATAATAGTCGTGTAAGACTAACTGTATTTCCCTCCATCCTATCCTGCCCCCCATTGCTTCTATTCTCTCTTTGGATCCTGTCCCTCCCCAAGTGTTGACTTCAAATTGCTCCCTCCTCCCATTGCCTTCCCTTCCAGATGATACTTATTTTAGACAAATGTATGTCATATTAAGGAAAGTTCAATTTATTTCTGTGCTTTTCAGTAGGTTTAACAGAAATCCATATATTTTGTTAAAAGTTCTATCTGCTTCTATTAATACAATGGATACATTTGGGCAGCTAGGTGGCACAGTAGACAGAGTGCTGGGTCTGAAGTCAGGAAGACTTATATTGCTGAGTTCAAATCTGGCCTCACAGTTATGTGACCCTGAGCAAGTCACTTAACCCTGTTTGCCTCAGTTTCCTCATTTGTAAAATGAACTGGAGAAAGAAATGGCAAATCACTTCTATATCTCTTCCAAGAAAACCCCAAATGGGATCACAAAGAGTCAGCTATGACTTAAAAATAACTAAACAACATTAAAAACAAAATTGATGTAATTATGTGATTTTTATTGTTTTTTTTTTTTGTGTTTAAAATAGTTTCATTTTTTCCCCCAATGTTGATTCAATTCTACATTCCTGGTATACGTCCAACCTGGATATAGTGTATAAACTTTTACAGTGGTTGTGTTATAGCCTAGTTGGTAATATTTTGTTTAATATTTTTGCATTGATATTCTTTAGAAATATTTCATTTGTACGTTTTTTCTCTCCTTTGTCTATGCCCTATTTAGGTCATATTTGTTTCATAAAAGGAGTTTGGTAGGATCTTTTCTTTTTAGGGAGATGTTACTTATCATATTAAAGAATAGTCCATTTATTTCTGTTTTTAACCTTGTCAGAGTATATAATCTTTTAAATATGTTGTTGTAATCTCTATGTTAATATTTAAAAATATTTTTACAATGATATTCATTAGAGATAGAGGTCTATAGTTTTATTTCTCTGCTTTATCTCTCCACATAGAAGGAGAGAGGTAGGATTCCTTTCCTTCCTATTTTTTGCAAATAATTCAAGTAATATTGAGATTAATTGTTCTTTAAATGTTTGATAGAATTCATTTGTAAATCCATCTGGCCCTAGGTTTTTTCTTCCCTTTAGGAGTTTCTTTATGCCTTGTTCAATATTTTTTCCTAAGTTCATGTTATTAAAATTTACTGTTTCTTGGTTGTCAGTCTGGGCATTTAGTATTTTAAAAAATATCCATTCATTTAAAAAAAAGTTTTGTTAATCTGTTTTGTTTTTACATTACAAAGTGTTACAAATTACCCCCACTTTGTGAAAACTCTCTTGCAAGACAGTACAATAATTGGATATTAAAGAGGTGCACTAATGTCCCCAGCTGCCATCTTCTTGATCTAACAATTGAAACTATTTGATTAACTTTTCCTTCAGGCGATTAGATGTTAATCCATGTGGTACATAGGTAGATAGATAGATAGATAGACAGACAGATAGATAGATAGTGTTGATGTTTTTTCATGACTTATGGCACCTTTAAGTCGTATATAGCTTCCCACCTATTTCTTCTGACTATTTCAATTTTTTACCACTGCCTTATCTGAGATTGATTGTTTAACATGCTTTTGGGATTTACTTGAAACATAATAAATTCTGCTTCAGCCCCTTCATTTGAACTTGATCTGAATCTTTATGCTTCAAATGTGTTTCTTATAGATAAGACATGCTGTATTCTGCTTTCCAATACATTTACCAATTATTCCGCTGTCATGTATTGATGAATTTATTGTATTCATGCTTATTATTATGATTTTTAAAAACTCTTCCTTACAAAGAAGGATGGAGTGGAGAAAGAGAAGGAATCTGATTAACACTAGTAATCTATAATTGAGGTGGGTTATTTCTACCCCTTTGCTTTTCCTCTCTTCAACAAGTCCAGCCCTTGATCTCTGATTCATATATTTTCTTTCCTCCTTTTAATTAACCCAATTTGACTAAACTACTCCAAAGTTGAAGTTTGCTTTGCTTGTGTGTATTTTCTCTCCACCTTTACTTTCTCTTTAACCCTCCCCCCTTTACTTTTTCTTCACCAATTTCACTATTGTGTCTAATGTCTTTCTGCGCCAAAATTTGTGTGTATTTAGTTCTCCTTTATCTTGTTCAGATAAGTTAAGAGTGAGATGCCTGCTCTCCGCAACCATTTTCTCTGTTTGCATATTCTTCTCCCACACCGCATATGTAGAAAATAATAATAAAATTCCTCATTTCTTCTCTAGTGTATTCCTTTCTACTCGCTTCCTTTACTCTCTTAAAACCAATAAAACTGAATGAAATCATGCCAGCATCCTGTGTTTTATTTAACTCTCTTTTTGATCCTAAACAATGTTAGATCTGAAGGTACACTTGTCTTTTCTCCCCCTGTTAGAATGTAAGCACTTCACCGTTGTTTAGTTCCTTTATATCCCTCAAATATATTTACTTTTATGGATTTCTCTTGACTCTTGTGTTTGCCTTTCTTCTACTCTGCTTTGGTCCTTTTTATTAAGGATGCTTGAAAAGTTCTCTGTTCTATTAAAAGTCCATTTCCGGCCTGTAGGACTATACTTGGTTTTTTAGGGATATTGATTGTTGCCAGTAAGCCTTTACATCTGGCCTTTTGGAATATTGCATTTAAAAATTTTCTCTTCTTTCCAGTAGTTGATAACATCCTCTCTGATACTATGATTCCTTCGTACTTTAAGTCTTTTCTAATTGCTTGAAGTGTTTTTTTTCTTTTACTCAGAAACTCTCTTTGTTTATCATGTTTCTGGAAGTCTTCAGTTTGGAGTTTCTTTTCGGAAGTGATTGGTAAATTTTTTTTTTTTTTTTGCATTTTTTCTTTGCCCTTTAGTTCTAGTAGGCTCAGGTAGCTTTTTTTGAAAAAATGATTTCTTGATATATGATGTCTAAGTTTTTGTTTGTTTGTTATTTTCAACGAGTCCAGTGGTTCATAAATGATCTAGGCTCAATTTGTTTTCTGGTTTAATTGTTTTCAAAAGATAATACCTTAGGTACTTTTCTGTTTTTTTTTTAAAAGCTTTTTACTTTATTATAATTTTTTTATTGTCTTGTGGAGTCATTGAGTTCTGTTTGCTCAATTTTTGAGGGAGGCTGTTTATAGGATAATGTTTTCTACTTTCTGTTTAAGCTATTTGTTCACTTTTAAGATTCCTAGTTTCATTTTAAAAATCCCTTGCTTCATTTTTCCCGTCTACTCTTATAGTCTCTGTGGCCAACTCATTTTTTCTCGTCTCTTAGTTGTTCTGAGGTTGATCACTTCTGTTAAGTTTACCTGTTGGGTTTCTCTTAACTCGTATCATTGTTTCATTTTATTTGGGCTCTTGTTTTCGCATATTTTCCACTTCAGTTCTTAGATTGGCATTTTCTGCTCTGGTCACCCTTTCCAGAATTCTTGGATGTTTGGGCAAGCCTTGCTTGACCCTGTCTCCTCTGTAGTCTGAATGTTACTATCACTGCCAATCTGGATGGGATTGGCTCCACCCTATGCTTCATTTACTGGCTTCTCTCATTCTTCTGGTGGTCCACTGTGAGTTCTGGTCTTCTCCAGTCTTTTTAATGTACTCTCTCCTCTCCCCCCTCTCCGCAGAAGGGGAAGCTCCTTGGCCAGTCTTTTATTTTCTTGAATGATCCTCAATTGTGAATTTGTTCTCCTTGTGGTCATGACAGGCCCTGTCAGGATGTTAGAGGTCAATCTAGTCCCAGGTTTCCTTCTTAGCCCCCTTTTAAATATAAGTAAACTGAATTAATATTTGCTATGAAATTTGAGAATTGAATACCCAAATTACAAAATAGATGTTGGTTCTTGGGTGCTGGATTGACTCTTTCTCCTACTGTGGCTGCCAGTGCTCTGAGGAATGCATATCTGTGTCCTGGCTCCCTGGACAATGATCTTTTAGGATCCTCTCTTTCCTTGAGTCTCTTCTTATGGGACATTGCTTGGAATTTGACTTCAAGTCCACTTGTGATCCTTCTTTACCAAATTTTGGCTGGCTTCAGGTTCATTTGCTGGAGCCTCATTTTAAGAAATGCTGAGCTGTACTTTCACTAGTTGTTTTCACACTCTGCCTCAGCTCTAGCTATATGCCATCAGCCTTTGGTGTTTCTACTTTTCAGAAGGAGACATTTTCTTGCTCCCTTGACTCCAAAGAAAATCCTAGGCTAAATCTTAGGATAATTTTGAAAAAGAATTAAGTGGGGTTAAACACCTGGGGAAGTGATGACCACTTTTAGGAGTTAGAATACCTCTTATAATTTGACCTGCTTATATACAACTCATGCTTTCTGACTTCCAAATACAATTAAATTGACTTTGTATTTATTATTGAGTTTTGGAATTAAATGTGCAAAGGATACTAGATTCATTTACAAACCTCTGTAGAAAAATTGGGCTTCCCAAAATGGTGTATGTGCATGTGCGTGTGCGTGTGTGTGTGCATGTATGTGTGTGTGTGTGTGTGTGTGTGTGTGTGTGTGTGTGTACAGAGTATAGTCTCTCACTCTCTGAATAACAAGTGCATATGTATGACTAAGCCTCTCTGGGTGTGTGTATGTGTGTGTGTGTGTGTGTGTGTGTATGTATACGTAAATGTGCAGAATTATAAATAAAAACCACAAATGAATGTCTTACCCTGAAACATGAAGTTTACTCTTTCTATTTTGCATGGCAAATGAGGCATGTGGAGTTGCTAAGAATACCAAAGCCTGGGAGGAGGAGTAGCTACTGGAAAGGGCTGGCAGCGAGTGCCCTAAATTTCTTGACTCCAGGTTGCCTTGTGGTCAGGGCAGGGGCCAGGCTTTCAGGACTGCAGGATTCTATTCCCGGGTTTGATGAATCTTAACGCTGGGCTTCTGCTTCATCTGCTAGGATCATGGCATAATTTGAGATTAGAGGAACTACAGACATTGTACATACAACAGTGCTTCCCACATGCGGTCATTGTGGCATATTGCTTGTTTAAAAGTGTGCTACAGGACCCCAGAGGGAAGTTAGGCAAAGGTGGCATGGGGTAAAGAACAGATAGAAAATTTGGAGCATAGTTTGCTCCTCTACCAAGCCAGTTTTGAGTACTGTGTGCAGATCCCTTCTAGGAGATGCTTAAGGGAATGCAAAAGAAGTCCTGATCTTAAGATTATGGTAGAGACCACATACAAAATTAATATGAATAAACACTAGAATTGGGGATAAAATATATACCAATAATAGCTCATTTATACAGTGCTGTAAGATTTATAAAATATCTTCCTTATCACAACCCAGCGAGATAGGACACATGTTTTATCATCCCCATTTTCTAGATGAGGAGTCTGAAGATCAAAGGAATGAAATGAACTGCTTAGAGTCACAGCTAGGAAGTATTCAAATCTGACTTTGAACATAGGGGTTTTGACTCTTAAGATCAGTGCTTTCCCTCCATTCTACGTAAGTGTTAAAAGGATGGTGAATTTAGAAATAGTCTTGGTGGAGCTGAAGTTGTTTGGGGAAATTGCCTTTGAAGAGAGGAATTTTAAGTTTAGTTTTCAAGGAGTTAATACATCTGGCTTGGTGGACAAGAAAAAATAAAACTAGGTTGAACTCCTAAGTAGGGGATAGCAAGAATAAAGGTATGAAAATTTTTGTAAGGATCAGTCAGTGTTGTTTAGTTGTTTCAGTTGTGGCTTATTCTTTGTGACCCCATTTGGGGTTTTCTTGGCAAAGGAAAGTGGAGTGGTTTACCATTTTCTTCTCTAGCTTGTTTTATCAGATGAGGAAGCTGAGGCAAACAGGGTTAGTGACTTGACCATGGTCACACAGCTAATAAATGTTTGATATGAACTCAGTCTTCCTGACTCCAAGCCCTGCACTCTATCTGCTGTCACCATCAGTCAATAGGTCAGCAAATAGATTCTTAATTTGGATGGGTAAGGCTGTATTATAGAGTATTTAAAAGGAGAGGAAGCCAGATGATAGAGGATTTTGGATGCTAGGCAGAAGGGTATTATTTTGTTATAATAAATAATAAAATATTTCTATGGGTAACCTAAGAGGGAGAATTTGCTAGTTAAAATGGTGCTTAGGGTGGTCTCTTTTTTTTTTTTTAAACCAACCAAAACTTTTATTTATACATTAATGTTGAGGGCTGGACTAGAGCTTAAGAAAAAAAAGAAAAAGGAAAACAATTTATAATAGAGTCCCGTACGGAAGAGAGAAGAGGAAGAAGACAGATTATGAGGAAGGGAAAAAGATAGATGCGCACACACACACACACACACACACACACACACACACACACACAAGATGAAGGAAGGTGGGTTGGGCAGCCAGGGTCAGGGCTCTTGACTAGTCACCTGCTTCATGTAGGTTTCCAGCAGGTACTTTTTAAAGGCTGTGAGGTTTGTCCAAAGTTCAACAGCATGCGTGTTCAATAGGCTGTCAATGTTGGGTTCTCCCAGCAGGCTCTGGATAGATAGCAGGATGGTCCTGACATCATACAGAGCTGACCACTTGTCTTTGAGGATGTCCAAACAGATATTGCCTTGGGTGTCCACATTAGGATGGTAACAAGGTGTGACAAATTTCACCGTGGGAGCATTGTATGGGTAGCTGCTGGGGAATAACAGGGAGAGCTTGTACCTTAGGTCTTCATACACTGTCCCAGCTGCCCCATGGATGGTCCCAATCCACTTGAAGAGACTGTCTGACTCTGGGAAGGCAGAAATTCCTTTGTCTCCAGACATCATTAGGGTCATCAATTCCTGCTGTAACCTCTTGCCCATGGACCCACGGGCTGTGCTTGTCCCAGGCTTGGCCCCCTTATGGGTGGCGGCAGCCGTGCTGTTGGCAGCTGGGTCATGATTTTGAGAGGTCATGGGGGACCAGAGATGAAGAAAGAGAAAACTCCGGGGCGGCAACTGCCTAGGTTGGCCTTTTCTCTCAGCAGCATACATAACAGAGGGAACTAGTGAAAAGCTGGAGGCAGCTTGGACTTTTATTGTGTAATTCAGTTGTGAGATGTTGGGAAGAACTAGGAAAATGACATTCAGAATGAATATATTAATGAGGATCTGAGATTAATTGCTGAGGAAAACTGATAGGACTTGGTAATGGTATGGATCAGGGTTAAAACAGAAGTAACTATGCTGTTATGAATTTGTGAGTCCAAGAGGGTGGTGGCATGATGTGTGGTATAGAACAAAAGCATACCTTTTGCCTTTATTATGTGTTTTTCATAAATTTGACGGATATGTATCTACCTCACATAACCTGTAGATACCCCATTGTCTAATGCAGACTTCTGTACGCAATCACTTACCAACATGAACTGATTGAATTTTAGAAAAACATCTGGCAAAATCTCTTGTGATCATCTTGTGGAAGACATAGATAAATGTGGGCTGGATGATAGGTATAGTTAGTTGAATTTGCACCTTGTTGAAAAGCTGTACCCAAAGGGCATTCACTAATACATAGTTTAGTGTCAAACTGGAGATGTCTCAAGTGGAATTCTTTTGGGATCTGACTTTGACTGTTTCTTCTTTAACATTTCAATTGATAAGTTGGACTTGGATCATTGTTGTTCGTCCTTCTTTCTCGAAGAGGACCGATGAAATCATGAGAGTGATGTCTTGACTTGCCTGAATTGGATATAAGTGAGGCAGAGCTATACAAAGTCATCAGCCTCAGTTTCTCCTCCAGAGTCATTGAAGTCTAGTGGCAAGACAAAGGTTAAGATGACTGGTGATGGCCTGGGATGCAGTGAGTGACCTTGGCCTTTCTAAATTAAAGTCATTTCTACGTCTCAGTTTGTCTGAGGCCACACTCATTCGGTGACCAAGGGCTAGGTGACATAGAAGTCACTGAGCAGATATACAGATGACAAAGAACCTGGAAGAATATCTAAAATCATAGATTCCTAAAAGTGGGTAGAACCAAAGAATCACTTTGGTTGCATGAGTTAGAAAATGAAAGAAATATGTCTTGATAGCAGTAGTGCAATTTTTTTGGGGGGAAAACCCCTCAAACTGTAGAGAGATGAATGTCAGTCAAGAGTGTGATCAGCCAAACTATTACAAATGAATATAAATTATGGAGAGGCAAATTTTAGCTCCATGCATGGAAGAACCTTTTCACAGAGTGTGTAGGGAGCAGTGTGCATAGGAGGTCATGTGGTATATTTGGAGTCAGGAAGACCAAGTCTGAATTCCTTCTCAGCAACTAATAGGCTGTATGATCCTGAGCAAGCTGTGTGACCCTGGGGTGTGTAACCCCTTGCCTTGCCTTTCGGCCTCAGTTTCCTCCTCTCTAAAATTGGGAAAATGATTGCAAGTACCTCATAAGATTATTGGTAAGTATTAGATGAGATGATATTTGTAAATTGTTTTGCGAACCTTAAAGTATCATACAAAGTCGGCACTGGAAATATTTAAGGGGAGAATTTATGCCAAGGTGTTATGGTGTTGTAGAAAGGATTCTGTAGGAGTGGGAAGTAGGATGAGATTTCCTCTAAAGTTTCTTCTAACTCTTAAGCTCCTAGGAAATGGAGAAGATGAGTTCAGTTTTTAGTATGAAGTAGTGGTTGGGTATCCACATAGACTTGTATGCTAATTTGGGATATGTGAAAAAAAGGATTCATGGTTTAGGTTTAAGACTCCTTCACATAGCTATGTACAGAATATATGTAGAGTAGGTAGAAGGTAACCTTACAGAGATAGGCACTAGCAACTGGGGAGATCAGGAAGGGCTTCCTTCAGAAAGTGATATTTGAATGGAGTCTTGAAGAAAACTAGGATTCCAAGAGTCAGAAGTGAGGGGCCTTGCATTCTAGGCATGGGATACGCTTGTTACAAAGGCATGGAGACAAGAGATTGACTGTCATGTGTGGGTAACACTGAATAGGCTAGTATGGCTGAAACTTGAGTGTGTTGAATAAAGACGGAAAAGATAGGAAGGGATAAGATTGTCAAGAAATTTAAATGATAAAGGAGTGTATAGTTGATTCTAGAGGATATAGGGCTCCACTTGGGTTTATCAAATGGTTAGACATGGTTACAGTTATACTTTTGGAAAATTACTTTGACAGTTGTATGGAAGAAGGTTTGGAGTGGGGAGATGATTGAGATACGGAGAATGAAGAGGGGTCTATTGCAGTGGTCCAGGGGAGAGATGATAAGGGCCTGCACTAGGGCAATGGATGTGCGAACAGAAAGGATGATGTATATGTGAGAGATTTTGTAGAGACAAAAAGAACACTATTTTGTAACTGATTTGATCTGTAGGGTGAATGAGAATGAGGAGTTAGAGATGACACTGAGCTTGGGAACTTGAATGACTGGAGGGATTATGGTGCACTTGCCAGTGACGGGCAATATTGGAAGGTGTTTGGGGTAGGGAGAATGTCATGAGTTCTGTTTTGGTTATATTGAGTTTTAGATGCCTTTGGGACATCCAAAAGTGTAATGGCCTTTCTTGAGAAGTGGTTTCTCTTCCTTGGAAGTCTTAAGGCAGAGTTGGATGATTACTTTGTGCTGGGTATGATATACGAATGCTCTCTTTTGTATACACACATACACACATACACACATATATGGGTTGGACAAGATAATTGCCAATTTCCCCTCTAACCACCATATTCTGTTATTCTGGTGGAGGGAAGGAAGGAGGGAGAGGATCTGGACCTGAAAACAAATTGAAGTCAAATAATGAAATAGTATTAGAAAAATATGTATCATGGTTTAGTAAATCTAGTCAGCATTGAGCTTCTGTTTGAATCTAAGTGTCTTTTTCAGCTATGACAGCCATTAAAACTGAGTCTTAAAACAAATGGAATATAAAATGAGACTTTCAGATGTCTTTATCACAAAATGTTATACCAAGATTTTCAAAAATAATAAAACATATTCATTCACATTGTTTTCATTAAAAATATTATTAATAATGATAATGGTTTCTTAATGAAAACAAAGAAGATGTGGCACCTTTAATAAAATAAAAACTATTTAAAATACTATGTATTTCCTCTTTATTTTATTCTTTTAAAATTTCCATTCTGGTTTTTTTGATACCATATGCAATATATTAGTATGGTAGCAAATGAACATAATTTTTATGCTCATACACACACTTATATGTTGTTGTTGAGTCATTTCAGTCATGTTTAACTTTTTGTGATTCCATTTGGAGTTTTCTTGGCAAAAATACTGGAGTGGTTTGTCATTTCCTTTTCTAGTTCATTTTACAGAAGAGAAACTGAAGCGAGCAGGGTTAAGTGACTTGCCCAGGGTCACACAGCTAATAGGTATCTGAGGCCAGATGTGAACTCATGAGGATGAGTCTTCCTGATTCTAAACCCAGTGCTCTATCTGCCTTGCTACCTAGCTGATAAATGTATGTATAAATACACACACACACAGAGAGAGAGAGAGAGAGAGAGAGAGAGAGAGAGAGAGAGAGAGAGAGAGAGGTTTTTTCATATATCATATATCATTCCCCACCCTCCCTCTTCCCAACAAAAAAAAAAACAACTTGGAGAATACTGACCCAAAAAACTGATCAGAGTAAATTGGAACATTGTCAAATGTAGCTAGTTTCAACCTTTTTTCCTACAAAGACACTCCACTATCCCAAAATATTTTGCCTGAGTTCCACAACAAGTGTAAACAACTGATTTGAGTTTCACCTGCTCTGTTCCAGTCTTTTCCCCATTGGTGGAAGTTGAAGGGGAGGTGTAATTTCTAGGTGAATCCTCAAATGGAACCATTTGGCCCTCTAGCAGTGGATACTTGCCGTAGTTGTGGTGGTGCTGAATATCCCAAACAGGAAAATTGAAATAAATCCCCAAAACTGAATGGCCACTTCACATGCCTGAGACAATGGAGAAAGCCACCATGTCACCTTGCAGTGATGTTTCTAGGTTTGGCTCCAGTTAAGAATGTAGGTTGGTGGACTCCGGGACATTCTTGCAGAGATATTTAGACACCTTTTTAAGAGAGCTTTTTATTCATTCGTAGACTTTTATCTGGCAGGTTTTCCATCCTGAGGGTTTTCCTTTTTACTTATCTGACAAACCATAAATTTTATTTCCTCTAAGGGCAAAAACAACCTTCAAGCACATTTATGGCTCCAGTTTTAAGGGCTGGCTGCTCCTTCTATCCTGTATCTCAAGTAAAACATGTTTTTCTTTTTCTTGGAATCAACTTTGTAGAGAAGGTATATAGAGGCCTGAATTCCCTTGGAGAGAAACCTCTGCATTCCTGGCCAGGAGTGAGGATGCCAAGGAAACCGCCATTCCTTGAACTGAGCAGTCATCTCCCATTTCTGGCTTGTGACAGGATCATTACCTAGTACTAGCTTAGAGTGACTGGTTCAAGGGCATGGGGACTGCAAGTGGCCAACCCAGGATCTCAATATGGGTCCCCATTTTCCAAATCCTGTCTCCTTTTCACTGCACCAGGGTAACACTATTCTATCAGATCTTCCTTGGAGGAATATATCATCACACCAACACAATGCTCCACAGGGATAGCAATTCACATGAGACGTAATGTGGCACTTTAACAAAATAAAGTTTGCTCTGCAATCACAATCTAGCAAACTAAAGTCTTGAATAACTGACTGTGGTTGGGCTGAGAATCAGCACTATTGGGTTGAATGATGTCTCAAAAGAGAGAATTTAAATCCCCATAGGGAATTTAAAGGGAAAGAGAGACAAATAAGACCCATTTTCACAGTGGATCATCTGGTTATAAGATCAGAACTCAGAGGAAGAGATTATCAGTTAATAGGATATCGATCTCAGTGTATTCTTTTCTTCCAAGTCAGGGAAATAGAGGAAAATTGAGACTTTGAGTAGGCACAACACTGGGGTGGAAATCCAGTGCTCAGACTGGAAATCTGGGCTGCAGGCCCTGTAACACTTGGGCTTGTGAGCTAGCTGTGTGACCTTGGGCAGAGTGCTTCATAACTCTTTTAGTCTCTTTTTCCTATTCTGTAAAAATGGGGTGTTTGTAGATAATCTCTGGAGTACATTCTGGGTCTTTGACTCCATGAAAAGTCCCCACGTAGAAACTGGCTGTATGCCCCAGAAAAGACTCATGAGTGATGGTCCCAGCTCTCAAGAATACAGCAGTGGGTCTAACGGGGAAAGGGGGAGTCTTTGGAATTAGTCTTTGGGGCCAGTTTCAGGGGAGTATTTAATTCATGGCTGGTCAGGCTTCTAAAATATTTCTGGATAACACTTACTTCATTGCATGTATTAATAAAAAAGAAAAAAAAAGAAAAGGAAGAAAAAACTACTTAGTGGATTCATGGTAATCAGAGTTGACAGATGTCACTCAGAATTTTATTTTTAAAGCCACAGTGATTTTCCAAATAACTTAAAAATATACAACCCAACCTCAAAATAGTGTCTAGCAAAAGAGTCCAGGGATCATGGTAGGATATGAAGTAAGAGAATTGGCTCCCCTCATGGGCTAGGTCACTGACTTAGAAGTATTTTTTTTCTAAAGTATTCTCTGAGAAGTACAGGAAAATAAAGCTGTATCGAATTGCTTGAGTGGCCTTTGAGTCCTCATGGAATTATGGGGCTTGGGTGATGTCTTTCACCATGGAACCTCTGTTAGTGTGGCATTCATCTCAGGGGCCCCAGAAAGACCCTCCACTCTGGGTAGAAATTTAGAACAGTCTCTTCAATAGGAAGAGTTAATCAAGACTGCCTCAGGATTTTTTATTTTGAAGTTTGGTAAAAGGAGCACAGGTGTAATTTTGTGAATGTGTGGCGGTGGGGAGGGATCCTAGTGTTTTTTTTAAACTTTATAAATTTTTATAATATCATATATAAAATATATACTCTAATGTTTATAAATTTTTTTATAATAAACCTTATAATAAAAACATGTTTATCTAGCACATTGAATTTTAAACAGGATTAACATGCAGGATCTTGTTTGATTCTTAAAACGTCTCTATGAAGTGAGGATTTTTTTTATTAGAGGAAACTGAGACTCCTAGAGATCAAGTGACAGTTAAGAGTCTGATAGAGTTAGGAAGTATCTGAGGTGTGATTTGGACCCGGGTCTTTGATTTCATTTCTGATGCTGTATTCTTTATGCCTCAGTATCTTCCTGAACATTCTACCTTATGTATAGTTACTGCTGAAAGAATCACAGAAATAGCTTGTTGGAAGTGGTGTGTGCTTGAGCCAGCTCAAGAGCCGGTTGTTACATTTTCAGTGTGAGCACTTACACCTTGAAAGTGGGCAAATACTACAATTCAGGGCTTGAGATATTGCTTTGTTGATTGACTAGGTTTAAGAAGGTGATGGAAAAAATGTTAATACTTTAGATTACATTTAGTATATTTTGGATACTTTTTTTGGAGACCTGGTTGTTAAATAGTTAGCAACACATCCTTTTATATAGGTGAATGGATTTCATCCTCATAATCTGGGTCAGGCCAAGGAAACTGGAGTTTATACAGA